>NC_091956.1:14443467-14598467 GCF_031021105.1 Erythrolamprus reginae | reverse complement strand
ATCTGATGGTCCTTTCTTAGTGAACACCTGTAAGCCAAGAGGAATATATGTGCCAAGTTTCAAATTTGTAGGCTTTACAGCTCTCACAGATTTCGTATGAGTGAGTGGTATTTGGCTTTTATATAGATAGATACACTTTTCAAGAAATAAAATGTTTCAGGACTCCAATCTCCTTAGAATAGAAATCTTCAACTCGGCAACTTTAAGACTTGTGGACTTCAACTCCCAGAATTCCCCAGGCAGCATGGGGAATTCTGGGAGCTGAAGTCCACAAGTCTTAGAAGTTGCCAAGTTTGGAGACCCCTGATTTAAAATAGTCCTCGACTTACAATAGTTCGCTTAGCGACCTCCCAAAGTTACATAGCTGAAAAATGTGACTTACAACCGTTTTTTACAGCCCCCGTGACCAAGCTCCAGTTGCTTGGCGGCTGGTTCATACTTAGGACCGTTGCTGTGTCCCTAGCAGTATTGGGTTGCTATCCGGTATGGGCCACACTGCGTACCGGTAGTGTGCGGTATACACTGTGTACCGAAGGTACGCATGGGCATCCCAGTGAGATTTGGCTTCTGCACATGCGCAGGAAGCAAATCCTTGTAATAGGATGCGTGAGAGAGATTTTGGCGATTTTCTGCTTCCACACATGTGCGGAAGCAAAAAAAATCACCAAAAATTACCGAAATATCACACATATACACATCCCGTTGTGAGATTTTACTTCCTGTGCATGTGCAGGAGCCAAATCTTGCTGGGACGCGCGCCCGACGGTCACAGAGAGCTGCGCATGCATTGCACCAGTAGTGGCGGTAAATAGGGACCCCCGTCTGCTAGGTCAACTGATTCACATTTATTTAGTAACTGTGTTACTAAATCAGCTGTGATTTACTTAATAAGTGCGGCAAGAATAGTCATAAAACAAGAGCAAAACCCATTTCAGCAAATGTTTCATTTAGAACAGCCCCCACCCTCCTTGTCTTTCGCAAATTACTCAAGACCCACCTTTGTCGCCAGGCATGGGGGAGTTAGGATATTCCTTCCCCTAGGCCATTACAAGTTATGTATGGTAAGTTTGTGTGTATGTTTGGTTTTTATAATACGGGTTTTTAGTTGTTTTATTAAGTTGGATTGTTACATGTTGTTTTTTATCATTGTTGTTAGCCGCCCCGAGTCTGCGGAGAGGGGCGGCATACAAATCTAATAAATAAATAAATAAAATAGAGCCTTCTCTGTGGCGGCCCCGACTCTCTGGAACCAGCTCCCCCCAGAGATTAGAACTGCCCCTACCCACCTTGCCTTTTGTAAACTCCTCAAAACCCACCTTTGTCGTCAGGCATGGGGGAATTGAGATACAGTATCTCCCCCTGGCCTATATAATTTATGTATGGTATGTTTGTAGGTTTGTCTGCTTAAAAACGGGGTTTTCTTAACTACTTTAAATTTTAAATTGTAAATTATTAGATTTGTTATGAATTGTTTTATTATGTTGTGAGCCGCCCCGAGTCTACGGAAAGGGGCGGCATACAAATATAATAAATAAATAAATAAATAAATAAATAAATAAATAAATAAATAAATAAATAAATGAATGAATGAATGAATGAATGAATGAATAAATAAATAAATAAATCCAATAAATCCAATAAATAAATAAATAAATAAATAAATAAAATAAAATAAATTTTGGACTCGATTATGGTCGCAAGGCAAGGACAATCTGTATTGATTCATTTTGTTTTTCAGACAGAATAACCATTTTCCCTGTTATTAAAAAAAAATCCGATCAGAAGTATTTATGGACCATTGTAAAAAAAAATCGGGTTTTATTATTTGGCTATGGCACTATCAAATATTTATTTATTTCTATAAAAACAATAGGTTGAATCAATAAATACGTATGCTAAGTGTATCGGTACGATGATATTGGATATTAATCGGTGGTTAAAAGCATTGCCTTTCTGGAGCAGAACTAATGCAAAGATTAATGTTTACTTTTAAAAGCGCCAGTAACGTTAATTCTTGTTAGCGTTTCCTTTAGCGTTGCTGCCATCTTGTGACTCTCTCCCTGAACTGCCGCCAAATGAGCAATTCCAAAACCGTTTTAATTTGAGAGCATCTATAAGCTTTGAGATATGATGCGGCTGTAAATGCCATTCAAAAAAACATGTAAAGATGCAATTAAATGCCAACGATTGGAACAATATACCAGTTGTTGAACAGATATAAAGATCTGAAGAAATATATTACCTGATATATCCAGAAATAACTTAGTTTTTTTTGTTTTAATACAACCTTATCCTACGCAGCTTCTGCTCTGGCAATCTCACACTACTCACCAGAGCCTACAAAACTTTTGCCAGACCCATCCTTGAATACAGTTCATCTGTCTGGAACCCATACCACATCTCGGACATCAACACCCGTGAAAATGTCCAAAGATACTTCACCAGAAGAGCCCTTCACTCCTCCACTCGAAACAGAATATCCTACGAAAGCAGACTATCAATCCTAGGTCTAGAAAGCTTAGAACTACGTCGCCTAAAACACGATCTAAGTATTGCCCACAAGATCATATGCTGCAACGTTCTACCTGTCAATGACTACTTCAGCTTCAATCGCAACAACACAAGGGCATGCAACAGATTCAAACTTAATATTAACCGGTCCAAACTTGACTGTAAAAAATATGACTTCAGCAACCGAGTTGTCGAAGCATGGAACTCATTACCTGACTCAGTAGTGTCAACCCCTAACCCCCAACATTTTTCCCTTAGACTATCCACAATTGACCTCTCCAGGTTCCTTAGAGGTCAGTAAGGGGTGTGCATAAGTGCACCAGTGTGCCTTCCGTCCCCTGTCCAATTGTCTCTCCTTATCTCATTTATCTTTTCTTCCTTTCAAATATGTTCACCTATACTTTTATATCTTTTCTTCTATTCTTTTCTTTATTTATATTATTACATATCTATTCTCTTCAATGTGTATTATGTATTGGACTAACTAACTAACTAACTAACTAACTAACTAACTAACTAACTAACTAACTAAATAAATAAATAAAAACTAGACAAGAAGTAAATACACAAACTTAAGCAAAAGGTATATATATAAAAGATATATAGGAGAACTATGTGTTAGTGATAGGCTGTAGAAGTCAAGGGTCAACCGGATGGTTGAAAAGTATGTTGAATGTCTTTTATATAAACATATATTCATATAGAGCAGTGAACAGTGAAGGGCTGCTCGTATTCGGCGCTACAAGTGTGCTTTCTATGACTGGCGCCAGCACAAGATTTGGCTTCTGCACATGGGTCGCAAGCAAAATCTCACACGAGGAATTTTTTTGGCAATTTGTTTCCAAGCATCCTCACGTGAGATTTCGATTGCGGCGCATGCGCAGAAGCCGAATATCATGCGGGATGGAACAGAGTGGAATAGAATAGAAAAGAACAGAAAAGAATGGATTGGAAGGGAAGGGAAGTATGGAACGGAATGGAATAGAATAATGGAGTGGAACGGAACGGAACAGAAGAATGGAATAGAATAGAATAGAAAAGAATAGAATAGTGTTGTACATACTCTTGATCAGTTGGAGGATGATGAAGATATTGAGGACTCAGATTCAGATAGTGTTTATGAAGTAGTGGGGGCCCCGGGGTTACAGGTAGTAGAACAGGTGGGAGGCCAGCCACAGGATGGGGCTATGAGTTCAGGATCTAGCGAAGAAGAATCAGACGCACGCTGGGTTAACCCTAAATTCAGAAGGATTCAGAAACGTAGAGAGCAAAGGTCTGGAAGAAGATATTAAGGAGAGGAAAGGGTTAAATGTTGTAGTGAGGTATTTGGCACGTCAGGGGGCTAGTGGAGAAGAAGGGTGGAGTTTCAACATTGCTGAAAAGGAATATGGAGGGGTTTTTTCACCACGCTAAAGTAAGCCAAAGTATTTTGTATTGTATTTAGTCAGTGCTGCTGTTTTTTATAGCTATGTAGTTAGGAAATAATCTTGTCTAAGTGAAGCAGGAAAAGGAATGCGAGGAATGCGGCTAGAAGAGAGATAACAGACCGATTGATGTCTGGAATATGTTGAAGTACAAGAGAGCAGAGAAATAAACGGAATTGCTTTACAGTAGTCCCTCACCTATCGCTGGTGTTACGTTCCAGACCTGGCCGCGATAGGTGAAATCCGCGATGGGGAATTTATCGACTGACAGTACTTATTTAAGTATTTATATTGTAATTGTTTGGTAAGTTTTCATTGTTTTAAGTGTTTATAAACCCTTCCCACACAGTATTGATTTTAGATACAGTATTTAAATACAGTATTTACAATTTTACATTTTTTTAAAAAAAAAAACCCTGCCGATCGAGTTCGGCGGGCTGTTTAAATCTGCCGATCGACTTCCTCAGAAACCCGCGATGAAGTGAAGCCGCAGTAGGTGAAGCGCGGTATAGCGAGGGACTACTGTATTCATGAAATGATGCATTTAATGAGAGTTATTTGTAATTACTAAACTTCTACCAGAAACCAGAACAAATAGAATAATGGACTGGAATGAAATGGAATGGAATAGAACAGAATAGAATAATGGACTGGACTGGACTGCACTGGAACTGGAACTAGAACAGAACAGAATAATGGAATGGAACGGAATGGAGCAGAAGAATGGAATAAAACAGAAAAGAATAGAATAATGGAATGGAATAGAATAGAATAGAATAATGGACTAGACTGGACTGGACTGGACCTGGAACAGAACAGAATAATAGAATGGAATGGAACGGAATGGAATAGAATAGAAAATAATAGAATAGAATTTGGGCATCTGTGTCATGGGTACACATCACGGTCCCATAACGACGTCTTGAGGGTAGGAGTTGAAACAGTTTTTATGTCCAGGATGTGAAGGGTCTGTAGATATTTTCACGGCCCTCGTTTTGACTCGTGCACTATACAGGTCCTCAAGGGAAGGCAGGTTGCCAGTAATTGTTTTTCCTGCAGTTCCAACTATCTGAATAATTATTCTTATTATCAAAATGGGGTGCTTTTACCATGTCACGCCCTGATTGCTAAAAAATTTGCGCCAGTGTAAAACAACAAGGGAGCTTAACCCTACGTCAGAGAACACAGGGAGTCCTCGACATACAACCGTTCATTTAGTGACCGTTTGAAAGTTACGACGGCGCCGAAAAAAAATAACTAACAACCGGATTTCACAGTTATGACCGTTGCAGCATCCGCCTCCCCACCATGGTTACACAATCAAAATTCAGGCGCTTGGCAACGGCTTCATACTTATGACGGCTTGCAACGTTCCACAGGTCACGTGGTCCCTTTTGGGACAAGCCAAGTCCACGGGGAAGACAGATTCACTGAACAATCGCGCGACTAACATAACCACCATAGTGATTCCAGGTCATATAGAAACAGGGCAAAATTCCGCAGTACCGCCGCCTCACCTATCGACCCGAAAGGTTGGGTTCAACCGTGGGTCACACTTGTATTTTAGTCTGACTGACCTTAGCCTCCGGATCGCTGTTGATGCTACAGGAATCGTCTTCGTCACACTGCGGGACATTTCTGTGGAAGAGAAAGAGGATAATGAAGAGGGTTCGGAAATGACAAATCGTACAAAATGCAGCCTTCCTAGGCGTGCCCATGTTTCTCCAACACTCCACAGACTGCATTGAAACATAGAAACATAGAAGACTGACGGCAGAAAAAGACCTCATGGTCCATCTAGTCTGCCCTTATACTATTTCCTGTATTTTATCTTACAATGGATATATGTTTATCCCAGGCACGTTTAAATTCAGTTACTGTGGATTTACCAACCACGTCTGCTGGAAGTTTGTTCCAAGGATCTACTACTCTTTCAGTAAAATAATATTTTCTCATGTTGCTTTTGATCTTTCCCCCAACTAACTTCAGATTGTGTTCCCTTGTTCTTGTGTTCATTTTCCTATTAAAAACACTTCCCTCCTGAACCTTATTTAACCCTTTAACATATTTAAATGTTTCGATCATGTCCCCCCTTTCCCTTCTGTCCTGCAGACTATACAGATTGAGTTCATTAAGTCTTTCCTGATACGTTTTATGCTTAAGACCTTCCACCATTCTTGTAGCCCGTCTTTGGACCCGTTCAATTTTGTCAATATCTTTTTGTAGGTGAGGTCTCCAGAACTGAACACAGTATTCCAAATGTGGTCTCACCAGCGCTCTATGTAAGGGGATCACAATCTCCCTCTTCCTGCTTGTAATACCTCTAGCTATGCAGCCAAGCATCCTACTTGCTTTTGCTACTGCCCGACCACCATTGATTGCCGATTGGTTTCCAGGCACAATTCAAAGTGTTGGTAATGACCTATACAGTCCTACATGGCATCGGGCCAGATTACTTGTGGGACCACCTTCTGCCCCAGCGACCAGTCAGGTCCCAGAGAGTCGGCCTTTCCCAGATCCCGTCAACTAGACAATGTCGCTTAGTGGGGCCTAGGGGAAGAGCCTTCTCTGTGGGAGCTCTGGTCCTCTGGAACCAGCTCCCCCTGGAGATTCGCACTGCCCCCACCCTCCTCGCCTTTCGTAAGAACCTGAAAACTTATCTATGGCACCAGGCTTGGAGGCATTAGATCCCAGCCTCTGGCCAACAAATGATTGCATGGTTGCTGCATGAATAGGTGTGTTTGATTTTAATATAACTAGGGATTTTAGATAGTTTATGTAAATTTAATTTAATTTAATTGGATTTAATTTATTGTAACCTACTGTTTTTATATGTTGTAAGCTGCCCCGAGTCCTCATACAGGGGTGGCATAGAAAAGAAAGAAAGAAAGAAAGAAAGAAAGAAAGAAAGAAAGAGGAGGGAGGGAGGGAGGGAAGGAAAGAAAGAGAATGAAAGAAAGAAGAAAGAAAGAAAGAAAGAAAGAGGGAGGGAGGGAAGGAAGGAAAGAGAATGAAAGAAAGAAGAAAGAAAGAAAGAAAGAAAGAGGGAGGGAAGGAAGAAAAGAAAGAGAATGAAAGAAAGAACAAAGAAAGAAAGAAAAGAAAGAGAATGAAAGAAAGAAAGAAAGACAGAGGGAGGGAGGGAAGGAAAGAAAAGAAAGAGAAAGAAAGAAAGGAGGGAGGGAGGGAAGAAAAGAAAGAGAATGAAAGAAAGAAAGAAGGAGGGAGGGAGGGAAGGAAGAAAAGAAAGAGAATGAAAGAAAGAAGAAAGAAAGAGAAAGAAAGAAAGAAAGAAAGAAAGAAAGAAAGAAAGAAAGAAAGAAAGAAAGAAAGAAAGAAGTTTCAAATCAGACACAGGCTGGGCTGGAAAGGTGCCGGCATTACATCTTTTATACCTTTACATGTGACCCTTGTACATTAAAGCCTCCTGCAGCGCAACAAAACCATGCTCGCCGTGCCCCTGCCAAGGCGCCCCCAAAACGAGAGATGTCAATCTGGACACGCCTTTCCTGGGCCCCACAATGTCAAACACAACCCTGATGCGACGCTCCTCAATGAAATCCCGTTTGACACCTCTGACTTAAATCATCTTAACTGGAATTAAATCAGGGGCAGATTCCACTTACCGCCGCTACTGGTGCACTTCCTGCGAAGCTCCACAACCCTGGGGTGCGATTTTGCTCCTGCATATGCACAGGAAGCAAAATCCCGGGACAGGATGTGGGCGCGCGAGAAATTGCGACAGATTCCTTGCTTCTGCGCATGCGCAGAAAAAACCCACCAAAATCTCACATGCCTGCGCATCCTCTCGGGAGATTTTGTTTCCTGCAAAATCTCACGAGGGGATGTAAACATGTGTGAGATTTGGTGGATTTTTTGCTAAATCTCACTCCGATGCACAGGACTGCCCGCCAGTTACCCGGAGCGGCATGCGCAACTACATTTTCCCTACCGGAATGCCCCACCCCCGCCAGTTCAGGTAGGACCCCAATACAGCGGTATCTCATCTTACGAACGCCTGTTCTAACGAACTTTTCAAGATACGAACCCGGTGTTTAAGATTTTTTTGCCTCTTCTTCCGAACTATTTTCACCTTACGAACCCAAGCCGCTGCTGCTGGGATGAAAGGGTTTCTTTTCCCCCCCTTTTTTGAAGAAAGAAAAGGGAGGGGCGGCTTGGAGGAGGAAAGACTTTGCAGAGAACAGCGTGCTTGCAGGCACTGAAAGGGTGTCTTTTGAAGAAAGAAAAGGGAGGGGTGGCTTGGAGGGGGAAAGACTTTGCATTAACAAAAGTAGAACAGCGTGCTTGCAGGCACTGGAAGGGTGTCTTTTGAAGAAAGAAAAGGGAGGGGCGGCTTGGAGGAGGAAAAACTTTGCAGAGAACAGCCACAGGCACTGAAAGGGTGTCTTTTGTAGAAAGAAAAGGGAGGGGTGCCCCCCCTTGCCTTTCTTCCTTCCCACTCACCCTTTAGACTAGCCTTGCTTCTTCCACCCGCCCCCTTTAGCTGCTCCTCCCTGCCCTCTGTTCGCCTCCCTTCTAAAGGGATTTTCCTGAAGGATTTGCACTCATTATTTGCTTTTACATTGATTCCTATGGGAAACATTGTTTCGTCTTACGAACTTTTCACCTTACGAACCTCCTCCTGAAACCAATTATGTTCGTATCATGAGGTACCACTGTACTGAATTAAATGTGTGGTTTGTTGTCCTCGCCCACCCTTCCCTCTTTCTCACCTGAGCTTCAGGGAAGCGTATCGCAAGGTGGCCCCTTCGAACTCTTTCAAACTGGGGTCTGGATTCACGGTGGCGGCGTGAAGGTCCTGAAGAAGGACGAAAAACGGTGCGTTAAGCCCACTTAAGACAGCTCCTCTCCCTTCTAACGACAACGATGCTCGGCGGACATACAAGCAGGCATGCACTGTTCACAGCACAATTGTTAAGAGGGGAGGGAATGACAAATGAGCAAATTTGGGATCAGGTTTAGGGAGCGCGTGGGGTTTTTTTGGCTTGGCAAAGCTCACATTCATTTGCCTGGTTTTGTTATCGTGAGTGATATTTGTGAGAATAGCCGTACAGCTACAGCCATGCAAAAGGCAGACCACATTGTTTTTTTTAAAAAAAATAAAAATAAAATCAAAATAAATAAAAGCTGAAATGAGTGTCGAAAGCTCTTCTGAAATCTGACCGAGGTACTTGCCTTCCAAATGTCACTATTAATCTTTCCCCCGTTCAGCACCGCAAAATCGCTCCACGGCTGTTTCTAGATATATGCGTATACATATATATTCACGTGGGAAGAAGCAAATTGTTTGGTTTTTTTTAAAAAAAGACAACATAATAAACAGGAAGGGCGTAGAAAGGGAAGAGAGGAAGGGAAGAAAAACACAGAACACCTTTGTTAGCACCGATATTTAAAGACTGGGTTAGGGAACTTCACACCTTAAATTTGACGGGAATTATAATTTTACGGCAAAGCAGAGCTGGCTCAAAGAGCGAGGCTCAAAACCTTTCGGGAAGCTTAAAACCGATCCGGTTCTCAATCGGTTTCAAGGAAAGAGCAAATCGAAAGGTTTGCTTTTCATTTTAAGGTTCCGGCAATTTTAAAAGATTTGTTCTGTTTGGCTTCTCTAGGCCAGTGTTTTTCAACCAGTGTGCCGCGAGACATGGTCAGGTGTGCCGCGAAGCTCAGAGAAAGAAAACAAGAGAAAGAGAGAAAGAGAAAGAGAGAAAGAAAGAGCAAGAGAGAAAGAAAACAAGAGAGAAAGCAAGCAAGAGAGAGAAAGAAAGCAAGAGAGAAAGAGGACAAGAGAGAAAGAAAGCAAGAGAGAGAGCAAGAAAGAAAGAAAGAGATAGAAAGAAAGCAAGAGTGAAAGAAAGCAAGAGAGAGAGCAAGAAAGAAAGAGAGAAAAAGAAAGCAAGAGAGAAAGAGAACAAGAGAGAAAGAAAGCAAGAGAGAGCAAGAAAGAAAGAAAGAAAGAAAGAGAGAAAGAGAACAAGAGAGAAAGCAAGCAAGAGAGCAAGAAAGAAAGAAAGAGAGAGAGAGAGAGGGAGGGAGGGAAGGTGGGAGAGAGAAAGACATAGAGGGAGGTAGGGAGGGAAAGAGAAAGAGCAAAAAAGAGGAAAGAAGGAAGAGAGAAAAAAAGAGGAAGGGAGAGAAAGAGGGAGAGAGAAATAGAGCGAAAGGGAGGAAGAGAGAGAATTTTTTTGTCCAAGCTTTTTTTAGCCACCCCCCCCCCCCGCCAACTGTGCCCCATGGTTTTGTAAATGTAAAAAATGTGCCGCGGCTCAAAAAAGGTTGAAAATCACTGCTCTAGGCAACCAAAACAGAACACAATGCTCTCTACAATTCCCATGGCTGTGATTACTCCTGGGCCCCCCAAAATTTGGTAAGTGCCAATTTTTATCGGTAAGTTGCTAAGCGCCAATCAAACGTCTGGCAAACACGTTTTTTTGAAGAGGTGTTAAAACTGAAGCTTGTCTCTGAGCCAGCCCCCAAATACAATGACGTTTGAAAGTAGAGGAACAAAATGTCCCAAAGATTTCCAAACAGACCCCTTGGAGATCAGCAAAAACACAGGGAACTGCTTTTATTTAGAGTAGGTTTTCTTTTCCTGACAATCATTCTAACACAACTGAATGTTGCTTTGTTTTAAGCCATGGTGGTCTTTTCCAAAGCTGTGCTTTAGGATTAATCATGGTTTCTTATTACATAGAAACATAGAAGATAGATGGCAGAAAAAGACCTCCTGGTCCATCTAGTCTGCCCTTATACTATTTCCTGTATTTTATCTTAGGATGGATAGATGTTTATCCCAGGCATGTTTAAATTCAGTGACTGTGGATTTATCTACCACGTCTGCTGGAAGTTTGTTCCAAGGATCTACTACTCTTTCAGTAAGACGTAATCAGCGTGAATACACAAGGGCAGTTGTTTAGAAAAGCATATTTTTTATTATTATTATTATTATTATTATTATTATTATTATTATTAACAATAACAACAACAAAACAACAATAACAATAATAATAACAACAACAATAATCACTTTCCTATTAAAAACACTTCCCTCCTGGACCTTATTTAACCCTTTAACATATTTAAATGTTTCGATCATGTCCCCCCTTTTCCTGATTACGTCTCCTGCCAAATTGCATCCTACAAACGGAATTGCAAAAAATGCAATTTGAACAAGAATGAGGTCAAACCATTAGGCTACTCCACTCTTTCAAAGCAAATCAAAGCTACTTCCCTGGGGACAACTTAAATTAACTTGTCTCCCCAAATAATGGACGTTCCTCAGTGCCACAGGCCCTATATAGCAATATGGCAAGAATTTGTCCAGGGGACTTGACAGAAGACAATCAATTGATTATCTTAAGAGACGGTTTCATAATCATACATGCTCCGTTATTCTCGTTCCTCACCCAGATGAATATTATCTTTGGAACAAATTTCCTACTCTCTTCTCTGCAGGAATGAACGCATAGGGAAAAAAAATTATTAACTTAATATACGTAGGCCTCAATTTTGTCGTTGTTAGTTGCAAAGTTGTGTCTGACCCATTGCAACCCCATGGACAATGTTCCTCCAGGGCAGTGGTTCTCAACCTGGGGGTCGGGACCCCTTTGGGGGTCGAACGACCATTTTACAGGGGTCACCAAAGACCAATTTCCCATGGTGGTAGGAACTAAAGCTTCTACTCTGGTACCTTGGAACCTAACTTTACAATCCCACCAATTAGGCGTTTACAATGGGGGCGTCCCTCTGACCATCCTGCCAATCAGCTTACAGCTCTGTTGGGAGAATTGGTGCTAGACTTATGGTTGGGGGTCCATAACTGTAAATTCACCGTTGAAAAGACTTTGCTGGATGTGAATGAGAACAATTCACAGTAACTTAATAATAGGAGTCTGTTTCATGGTTTGTGGAATCCTTGATCAGAACACTGATATGTTTATTTTTTAAGAAACATAGAAGATTGACGGCAGAAAAAGACCTCATGGTCCATCTAGTCTGTCCTTATACTATTTCCTGTATTTTATCTTAGGATGGATATAAGTTTATCCCAGGCATGTTTAAATTCAGTTACTATGGATTTACCAACCACGTCTGCCGGAAGTTTGTTCCAAGGATCTACTACTCTTTCAGTAAAATCATATTTTCTCATGTTGCTTCTGATCTTTTCCCCAACTAACTTCAGATTGTGCCCCCTTGTTCTTGTGTTCACTTTCCTATTAAAAACACTTCCCTCCCAAACCTTATTTAACCATTACACATACAGTGGTACCTCGACATACGAGTTTAATTCGTGCCAGAGCCGAGCTCGTATGTCGATCAATTTGTATCTCGAACGAATGCATTTAGATTTGGCTTTTCGCGCCGAGATAACTGGAAAAAAAATGGAATTCTTGCGCCACCTAGTGGACGCTCGGCTCGTATCCTGAATTTGAGCTCGGGTGTCAAACAGAAATTTTGCTCGCGTCTCAGCTCGTAACTTGGAATACTCGCATGTGGAGCAGCTCGTATCTAGAGGTACTACTGTATTTCAATGTTTTGATCGTGTCCCCCCTTTCCCTTCTGTCATCCAGACTATACAGATTGAGTTCATTAAGCCTTTCCTGATACGTTTTATGCTTAAGACCTTCCATCATTTTTGTAGCCCGTCTTTGGACCCGCTCAATTTTATCAATATCTTTTTGTAGGTGAGGTCTCCAGACCTCACCTACAAAAAGATATTGAAAAAATTGAACGAGTCCAGGGGTGGGCTACAAAAATGGTGGAAGGTCTTAAGCATAAAACTTACTTAAACGACATATTCATTTAAATCAAGGCGTATCCTCTCTCTGTGATTACAGGGATGCATTCAATGCTTACCTCGGTTTCTGGAGTAGGCGATGAGGTGAGGGAACTCAAGGACCCTTTTCTAGAGCATTGAAGATCCGTGGGTCCCGAGATGGGGCGTTCCCATTGAGTGGTCCCTGTGGGTATGTGCCAGTAATAGACCCCGGCTATATCGCTGATCTTCTTCCAACCCGGGGGAAGGTCAGGGTCGGATTGAAAGGAATGGTCGCTCCAAATATCTGCTGGGAAGAAGAATCCATCGAAAGGTCTCTTCAAATGCAAAGTTTACAACAAATGAAAAAGGAAAATAAACCTATGGTTTAATACCGTGATGGCGAACCTATGGAATGCGCTCCATTGGGTGTCCAGGGGAAAAAGCATTTTGAAATTCCCTGATATTTGCCTGACATTTCCCTATAACTTGCAATCTAGTTAAGGCGTGGTCATAGATGACGTCATAGCAAACGGCTAAGCCGTTGAGAAATATCGGTGGCTGAGGAAGCAGGTTGTTGCCACAGGCATTTACGGCACTGGCTCCTCCCTCATACCTCGCTACGGCCAGTAAGGGCCCACACAGAGTCGGCCTTCTCCAGGTCCCGTCTGCCAAACGATTTCGGCTGACGGGACCTCGGAGTAGAGCCTTCTCTGTGGCGGCCCCGACCCTTTGGAACCAACTGTCTCCAGAGATCCGCATTATCTCCACCCTATCAGTCTTCCGGAAAGCCGTTAAGACCTGGCTTTTCCGGCAGGCCTGGAATTAGGCTGATTGTAAGTATGTATGTTTTTTATATTATTGTTATCATTGATTTTTATTACAGTGATACCTCGTCTTACGAACCTAATTGGTTCCGGAAGGAGGTTTGTAAGGCGAAAAGTTCGTAACACGAAACAATGTTTCCCATAGGAAACAATGTAAAAGCAATTAATGCGTGCAAGGGGGGGGAAATGCAAAATGGCGCTCCGCTGGGTGCCGCCGCCCGGCTGTCACCTTTTAAAACAGCTGGGGGGCTTCTCGGCATTCTCCCGAACCCGAACTTTTCGGGTTCGGGTGGCTGCTGAGAAGCGCTGCCGCCCAGCTGTCACCTTCTGAAACAGCTGGGGCGCTTCTCGGCGTTCTCCCGAACGCCGAACCCAGAAGTTCGGCAAAAGTTCAGGTTCTGGTTCCGGTTCCGGAGGCTACGGAGAAGAACTCGGCTGTTTCAGAAGGTTACAGCCGGGCGGCGGCGCCTGGTGGAGCGATGTTTTTGCAATCGGCAGCGGCGTTTTTGGCCGATCTGGAGGCTGAAACCGAGGTGGGGAATCCCAATAGGGAATTCCATAGGCGGAGCTTTGACGTCACGAAGACGTCCTTCCTGGAGGCCACGTTTCGGCCGACCAATATCTCATGCACATGCTTTCCCCCTCACAAGATTTTGGTTCTTGCTCATGCGCAGAAGCAAAAACACCCCGGGCCGTGTGACACGCATGCAAGACACCTGGAGCTGCGCACGTAGCGCATGGTTAGTGGAGGTAGGAGTAATCTGCCCCTGGAGCAGGTGCGTGAGGAGCATTAAATTATGGGTGTGGGCACAAACGTGCGTGCGAGAGCTCATGCACGCTTGCTTTCAGCACCTGTGGGAAAAAAGGTTCGCCATCACTGGTCTGATATGTACGAAATGACCGTTGTCTATGCAGATTCACCTTTTAAAAAGTTTCTTATTTATTTATTAATACAGTACTTTAAAACGACAAAAGAAAATAGTAGGAAACATAGGAGATGGAAAAATGAAGGCAAAAGTGTACAAAAGAAGGAAAAAAGAAAGAAAAGGTGAGGACTTCCCGACTCCCTTTGGTGCAGTAGATAACAACATCAAACTCAACTTTTTACTTTTACGTATAATAGTATAAACTAGCCATTTCTATAATAACAAACCTACCGTATTTTTCAGACTATAAGACGCACTGGTGTATAAGACACACCGAGATTTCAAAGAGGTAAGTTAGAAAAAAAGGTTTTGTCCTCCCTCAAATAGAATAGAATAGAATAGATTTTTTTATTGGCCAAGTGTGATTGGACACACAAGGAATTAATCTTGGTGCATATGCTCCCAGCGTACATAAAAGAAAAAGATACATTTGTAAGAGAAATGAAATTAAGCTGACCAATTTCTAACAGTCGTGCAGGGTCTGGCAAAGAACTTTTGCAAAGTAGAAATCAGATTTTCGAGCACCCCAGATCTAACACAGCGTCCATGAAGCAATGTTGAAACCGCACCCAGAATTCTCCAAAATCCTTTGCTTTTATACTTGCTGGGAGTGTTCAGCAAACCCCATAGAGTTAAAGTTATAAATGACTTCCTTTTACCATGCAGGTGTGGTTGTCTGCTTTGTGACCTCCTGAATCGAGCATCTAAGAGTGGCTCATCTACGCTAATGTCCTCCTCATCCTCTGACTCAGGCCACTCGCCCATTGACATAACACCCTCCTCTAGTGGTCCCTCAGGTTCATCCAGATCTATCTCTCCATCACTTTCTGCATCAGTTGGCAACCCCCCTGGCCCAGGGTAACCAGAGGGGCCTGGCTCATCCTCCTCATGACCTGAGGTGGACAAGGCGCGCTCACAATTGTTCTGTCGGGCTCTCTAGTAGACTCCTCTCAAAAATTCACATGTACAAATTTCAGACACACACACGTTTGAAAATTCAAAGCAATGTTCTTAATAATGAAAATTCACTTAAACCAAACCCTCTTTTGGTATAGCAAAGAGCACTTATCTCCAAACAAACTGGTAATTTGTATAAGTCCCTTATCAGTTCTGTGATACTTAGCTTGCAGCTGTGAGACAATTCACAGTCCTTCTTCTTTCACAAAGTGAAACACACTTTGCTCTGGTTTAGTTTCAAAGCGGGGAAAAATCAGCACACAAAAGGTCAAAGTCAGTAAAGCAGTCATGAAACACAACGATCAGATAATCCTCCACAATTGCCAAACCCACAGGCTGCTCTTTATAGGAGCCTCACTGATTACCACAGCCCCACCCAACCACAGGTGGTCTCATTTTCTTTGATAATAATCTCTCAGTTGTTGCTGCCTACGCATCGCTCTCCGCATGCGTGGCTGTATCATTAACTCTTGTTCTGAATCCAAGGAGGAGCTAATTGATCTCCTTCTGAGCTGTCTGCCACACTCTCCTCCTCCCTGTCACTCATGTCTTCTTGGTCAGAGGAGCCTTCATCAGCAGATTCCACCGGGGGCAAAACAGGCCTGCAGCATGTGGATGTCTCCCCCACATCCATAGTCCTTGGGGCAGGAGCTGGGCCAGAGCTAACCACAACAACAACATTTTCCAAACAGGCGCTCCCCGCTGCGTGACACACAAGAGATACGGCAACATTTGGTCCCTGGATATTGCAAACGCTAGTAGCGCCTATAACTAGGAAAATGAATCAGGGCAATTTCCAGCTCAAATAACAACTGTGCGAAGGCAAAATATACCCAGCTGCTGCTCCTAATGAGGGATTTCTTCCATAGCAAGCAACTGAACAAAGATGAAAGGAACACAGCAACAATTGTTCACGCTCTTGCGGGCGCCGCACAACACAAACAATCAGAAATTCAATTGCTTTTTTCCCTTGGAAACGAAATGCCAAACAAGTAAGCCAGAAAAACAACATGTGATAAATAAACCTAATGAAAGGCAATGCGCATTCTGAAAGCAACTTCTACGGTAGAGTCATAAACATTTCCAATAAACATTTCCAATTCCTCCCCCCCCCCCAAAAAAAAATATATATTTGAGAGACCCTTGCTACGTTAAATGCCAAATCAAAATTAAGGCCGATTACCTTCGATATATATTTACAGCTAGTCCTCAATTTTATGGTCACAAAATTTCTGTTGCTAAGCGAGATGTTTCTTAAGTGAGTTTTGCCCCGTTTTAACGACCTTCCTTCGACCCCGCTGGTAAGTGAATATACCATGGTTGTTGTGAGTGATATGGTTGTTAAGCGAATCTGGTTTCCCCATGGATTTTTGCTAGGGGGAAGGTCGCAAAAGGGGATCGCGTGACTCCAGGAAGCTGCAAAGAGTGTGTCTGAATTTTGATCACATGAGTTTGGAGACGCTGCAAAGAGTAGAGTAGTATGGAATGGGAATAGACTAGAATAAGGAATAGAAGAGAAGAGAATAAGGAATGGAATAGAAGAGAAGAGAAGAGAAGAGAAAGAAAAGGGAATAAGGAATAGAAGAGAATAGAAACCGCCTGCTACCGCATGAATCCCAGCGACCGATAAGGTCCCAGAGAGTTGGCCTTCTCCGGGTCCTGTCGACTAAACAATGTCGTTTGGCAGGCCCCAGGGGAAGAGCTTTCTCTGTGGTGGCCCCGGCCCTCTGGAACCAGCTCCCCCCGGAGATTAGAATTGCCCCCACCCTCCCTGTCTTTCGTAAACTACTCAAGACTCATTTATACCGCCAGGCATGGGGGAGTTGAGATATTCCTTCCCCCTAGGCCATTACAAGTTATGCATGGTATGTTTGTGTGTATGTTTGGTTTTTATAAATAAGGGTTTTTAGCTGTTTTATTATTTGATTGTCACATGCTGTTTTTATCATTGTTGTTAGCCGCCCCGAGTCTACGGAGAGGGGCGGCATATAAATCCAATAAATTATTATTATTATTATTATTATTATTATTATTATTATTATTATTATCAATTATTATTATTATTAGAATAAGGAATAGAATAGAATAATAGAATAGAATAAGGAATAGAATAGAATAGAATTCTTTATTGGCCAAGTGTGATTGGACACACAAGGAATTTGTCTTTGGTGCAGATGCTCTCAATTTACATAAAAGAAAAGATACATTTGTCAAGAACCATGCGGTACAACACTTAATGATTGTCATAGGATTCAAACAAACAATCAAGAAACAATCAGGAATATGAAATGGAGTGGAGTAGAACAGGACAGGACAGGACAATGAATGGAGTGGAGTAGAGTGGAATGGAGTAGAACAGGACAGGACAATGAATGGAATGGAGTGGAGTGGAGTAAGACAATGAATGGGATGGAATGAAAATAGAACAGAAAAGAAAAAAACAGAATAGAGAACGGAATAGGAATGGAATAGAATGATTTGGAAGCTGATGTTGCTCCTTGCTCAAGCAGCAGACCCTAAACTCCTTGCTCAAGCAGCAGACCCTATACCAGTGATGGCAAAACTATGGCACGCATGCCGGAAGTGGCACGCAGAGCCCTCCCTGTGGACATGCACGTTGCCGCCAACTACTCTTCCGGGTTCCGGCACGAGCATGCGTGGCAGAACCCAGACGAGAGCAATTCAACAGCGGACATGCAAGCGACAGAACCTGGAAGAGCCGCTGTCGACCGCATATATAACTGTTAGGTTCTCCATAATTCTATCGTAACCTCTCCAAATACAGTGGTACCTCATCATACGAACTTAATTGGTTCCAGGAGGAGGTTCGTAAGGTGAAAAGTTCATAAGATGAAACAATGTTTCCCATAGGAATCAATGTAAAAGCAAATAATGCGTGCAAATCCTTCAGGAAAATCCCAAACTTTAGAAGGGAGGCGAACAGAGGGCAGGGAGGAGCAGCTAAAGGGGGCGGGTGGAAGAAGCAAGGCTAGGCTAAAGGGTGAGTGGGAAGAAAGAAAGGCAAGGGGGGCACCCCTCCCTTTTCTTTTTTCAAAAGACACAGTTTCAGTGCCTTTGCAAGCATGCAAAATCTTTACTCCTCCAAGCTGCCCCTCCCTTTTCTTTCTTAAAAAGACACCGTTTCAGTGTTTTTGCAAGCACGCAAAATCTTTCCTCCTCCAAGCTGCCCCTCCCTTTTCTTTCTTAAAAAGACACCGTTTCAGTGCTTTTGCAAGCACGCAAAATCTTTCCTCCTCCAAGCTGCCCCTCCCTTTTCTTTCTTAAAAAGACACCGTTTCAGTGCTTTTGCAAGCATGCAAAATCTTTACTCCTCCAAGCTGCCCCTCCCTTTTCTTTCTTCAAAAAAGGGGAAAAAAAGAAACCCCTTCATCCCAGCAACAGCTGCTTGGGTTCGGAAGGTGAAAATAGTTCGGAAGAAGAGGCAAAACTAATCTTAAACACCGGGTTCGTATCTTGAAAAGTTCGTTAGAAGAGGAGTTCGTAAGATGAGGTACCACTGTAGTCTATCTCCAGTGGCAAACCTTGCTATTTGAATGAAGGGAATACAATATTTTAGGCTGCAGGGGGACAGACTTGATTTTTCCTCGAATTTAATTAAGGATGGCAGCATAATTCAACAGACGCTGGTAGGTTTTCACCGAAGGAAGCCGACTTAAATTTCACACCAATATCCCAGGGTGCAATTAAGATTAACGCTTCAACCTTAACTAATGAGATCTTTTCTCATTTATAATAAATATCTTTAAACCCAGGCATTCTTGCGACTGGCTATAAATATAACTGTAGCCAAACAAAAATCCTTAACTGATTTATATATCAACTTTTTTCCCCCTTCTTAACTCGCTCCGTACCAATATTTATTCCCGGCGGATCAATTTTAACAGGCGATTAATCCACGCTGTGAAACAACTGTCATCTCGATAAAACGGGATGAGGAGGATTCCCGATCGTTTGTCAAAGCCATCCGACAGAAACCAATCAGATCTACCGACTAAACGCTGAGCGTTTCAAAACTAATCTTCCACTATACGGCAGACTTCGAAAAACATTGAAAGGACTGTACTCTGTTGATTTAAGATGATTTAAGAAAAAAAGAAGCACTGGGGAGAGATTTGGGATGCCTGAAAAGGAAATTACATCATTTGCAAAAAATAAAATAAAGATAAAATAAAATTCTAAGACTTCGGTGCAAATGCTTACAATTTTCAGACTAAATGCCATATTTTTCAGAGTATAAGATGCAATGGAGTATAAGACGCACCACAGTTTTGGAGAGGAAAATAGGGGGAAAATCTGCTTACCATGTATTCATTTAGCTAGCAACCTTAGCCAGCACATTATTTTATCCCCTGGTTAAGGGCTTTAAAAAAAACTTTATTCAGAAAGAGTAACAATGAGAGAACTTGCAAGCCAGTAAGAGCTGGGAACATCATTAGTACTTGGAAAGAAACATTGGGCACAAGTAGAGCAATGGAAAAAACTCTGCAGACTTAGGGCTTGGAAAACATTCTTCCCAGAGAGTAACAATGAAAGAGCTTGCAAGCCCTTAAGAACTGTGGACATTGTTAGCACCTGGTTAGGACTGGAAATAAACTTATTCAGAGCAAGTCAGAGCAATGAAAAAACCCCTGCAAAGACTTAGGACTTGGAAAACATTCTTTGCAAAGAATAATAGTGAAAGAACTTGCAAGCCGGTAAAAGCTGGGTACATTATTAGCACCTGGTTAGGGCTGGAAAGAAACTTATTCAGAGCAAGTTAGAGCAATGAAAAAAAAACCCTGCAAAGACTTAAGAGCTTGGAAAACATTCTTTGCAGAGAGAAACAATGAAAGAACCTGCAAGGTGAGAGCTGGGAAGATCGTTAGCAGCCAGTTAGGGCTGAAAAAAAGAAACCTTATACTCCAAAAAACATGGTAACTGATTGCTTTATACAGACGCTGCTACCCTGTTTTCCCGAAAATAAGACGTACCCCAAAAGTAAGGCATGTCAGAGGTTTTGCAGAATTTGCTAATATAAGGCACCCCCGAAAATAAGGCGTAGTCAAGTTTACACACGGTACCATTCAAAGCTGTTCATAGCGGTACCGTAATAATGTGGCGTCCCCTGCTGGCCCCTTCCATCACTTTCTACCGTCCAGTACAGCAGACACAGTCTGCTGCTGTCTCACCGCCATTACAGTCTCCACTACAGTGGGTAGACTGTAGTTCCTCTGGTGGCCGGAAGCTGCAATAGCGGGAGTATACTGTTGTACCATATAAGTGCCGTCGTTTGTGTGTGTGTGTGCCATACTGACAGGTACCGTACCATAATCAGTGTACCATACGGTACACTTTCTTTGGGGGTGTCAGTTTTTCTGCCTGTGAATTTGTCTTATTTGAGAAATATAAGGCATCCCCCGAAAATAAGACGTAGCACAACTTTTGGAGCAAAAATTAATATAAGACAGTGTCTTATTTTCGGGGAAACACGGTAGTAGCGCCATAGTACAGATTTCTTAGACTTGCAAGATAAAGAGGGCTGCTTTTCCAAAACCTTCTCAAATCAAAGCTATACATAATTTATTTTGTTTTGTTTTAATAGCACCTGCCCACCAGAAGTGGATTTCACGCACAGTAACAACAAGTTCACCAAGCGTCAAAAATGTGAGCATGCGCAAAACACGGCGCAAACACACAGCAATTTGCTTGTGCCACCCGCTTGGGTGCGACATCAAACAACACGGCAATTTGCTCACGCACACCATCTACGCATGGATGCGGCTTCAAAAACAGCGACATAGGAGGGGATTGCGCTTCCCATTCGCAGGTCGCTACTACTGGTTCACCAGAAGCCGTCCGAATCGGCTCAATCCCACCTCCACTGTCTCCGCTAGTTACAACAGGAACGCATGGCATGTTCATAACTTACATTTGCTAGAGAATCCTCGACAGTTCAATCTTGTCCGGTCTGCTTTCGGCATCCTTTAAGTTCGCTCTGCGCATGTTCTAACATGATTGCTTCTGATTCCGCCACTTAAGTAAGACTCCAGATCAGCCTGACAGATAAGCGAGGGGGGGGGCGCGTGCATGCGTCTAAATCAAGTTCCTTCCACTTCCCACAAGCCATTTATTTAATTACTCTAAAATGGAACGAAATTGGAAGCTGAGAAAGACCCAACCAGTCGTTGGATAACAAGACCTTGCAGCCGCAGGTATAAATGAACGCCTTCTCCAACACGCACCAAAAAAGGAATCCCAACGTTGTGGTACCCGCTAAGGCCTTTGTTACGACATGAGCTTGCCAGAGCGTTGTATTTCCTGACGGGCTGGGCCCAACGTGACACCTTTTTGACCCATCTCAGTTTTAAGGCACGACTCACATCAAGGTTGAACTGGCTTGCCCAAATTTCTTGCCTTGTTTCAAAACGCGCATTAAAGATGCCTCGATACACCGAAAAAAAGGAAGGAAGGCTTCCAAGTCCGATAAAAATTTATTCGCTTTCCTAAAAGCGACGAGCAAAGAAAGAAAGGGGGGAAAAATCTGCATAAAGGCGGCTGCAACCTTCAACTCCCTGAAGATACGTTGCGGCAATAGTACGATTGATTTAGGGAAACGGTTCTATTAGGAAAAATACTTCGCCCTCCTTCTCACCAAGTCCCTCCTCCTTGCATCGATCGATAATTTAAGCCATGCCAAGAACTGTGTCAGCCAAAAAGAACTGGGAAACTGTCTTTTGATTTTTTTTCTACTTAAAAAAAAAACAACCCACACAGCTGACATGGGAATTAAAATTCAGGTCTACGTAGAATGCCATTTCAAAAATTAATTATGGGAATCCTAGTTGTAGGCTGCACCCCGGATCATTTTCTTTTAAAAGACAAGTAAAAAATGTGGTTTTAAGGAATCTATATTTTGCACTTTGATGTCAAGGTCCTCTTCGAACACGATGGACGAGCATCATTTGCATGGCGTTGCAACCGGCATAAATTCAGGTAGTCCTCAACTTACAATGATGCATTTAAGGACGGTTCGAAATTGCAACAGCACTGCAAAAAATTGACTTGTGCCTGTTTTTCACACTTATGAGTGTTGCAGCATTCCCGTGATCAAAATTTAGACGCCTGCCAACTGATTCATGTTTATGACCATTGCTGTCCCCCCACCACCATGTAATTCGCTTTTGCGACATTCTGACAAATTCACTTAACGAGCGTTTTACTAATTTAACAACTGCTGGGTGGTGTTAGAAGTAAATGAACACACAAGGGAGACATACGGTGATTCCCTTAACAACTCTGGCAAGAAAGGTTGTATAACGAGGCAAAACTCACTTAAGAAATGTCTCAATTAGCATTTTTTGGAATATAAGACGCAGCTTAGTTTGGGGGGAGGAAAATAGGGAAAAGAATCCGCTTACCAGGTGTTCTGCCAGCGTGTTTCAACCGCCCGTAATTACAGGGAAATTAGTCCAGGAAGACACATACCACACGATAAAAGGAAAACCCAAAAGTTTTTATAAACAGAAAAACAGAAACAACTCCCCTTTTAAATGTCAAAGGGATTTTCTGGTACACACAAGGCACAGGTTAAATGCAATCCAATTGCTCACCCAACAACTGGGAAATTGAGTCCAATTCTAAAGTCCAGAGAGTCCACACACAATCTTGAACAGCACAAAACCCACGATCTTGACGAAACAGTGAATCAGATAAACTGCCATGAGGCTAAAACACCAGGCTGCTTTTTTATCTGTAGCACTAATTACAGCAGCCCCACCCAACCACAGGTGGCCTCATTTTCTCTTGTAATAATCCTTCAGTTGTTGTCTCCTATGCATCACTCTACGCATGCGTGGATGTGTCATTAATTCTTGTTCAGAATCCAGATGATTGATCTCCTCCTAGGCTGTCTGCCAAACTCCCCTCTTCCCTGTCAGTCACACTTCCTTGGTCAGAGGAGGCTTCATCGGCAGATTCTACTGGGAGCAAAACAGGCCTGCGGCATGTGGATGTCTCCCCCACGTCCACCTGCACATTCCTTGGGGCAGGAGCTGGGCCAGAGCTAACCATAACACCAGGTATTCATCTGGCTAGTGTCTTTAGTCTGCTAAGCTTCAGCACATTATTTTATCCCCTGGTTAAGGGCTTAAAAAAACCTATACCGAGAGAGTAACAATGAAAGAGCTTGCAAGCCAGTAAAAGCTGGGAACATCATAAGCTTGCAAGCACTTTCATTGTAAACTCTCTGCTAGCCGGTATCATTAAAACATATTTTCTGTGCAGAACTAGATATGATGACTAAATGTTTAAATAATCAAACTGAAACAGAATATTATAAAATATGGGATAAAGTATATGATTGGTGGAGTTTTAAAAATGGTATTAATAATTAACTACAACATAGAATTAAATATTAAGTAGTATTACTAAGAACTTTTTTCTTTTTTTTCCCTGTTTGTATAAGCATAGAATATTTTAAAATGTAAAGAAATTTAATTAATAAGTTTAATATCAAAAATATAGAGTTAAGTTTAACAAGAATGTAACTTACATGTCTGACATTTCTGCTTTGATCTGATTATAGTTAGGATTTTTTATATTTCTGTATTAGTTAGACCTCTACAACAAGAGGAGCAATGGTAGCTCCTTAAATGTTTAGTGTTGTATGTCTTTGTTTGTCCTTTTGAAAATTCAATATTTTTTTTTTAAAAAACAAACAAACATATTTTCTTATCTGCTGTCAAGGTTTTCTATAAACTCTCTAAAGCTTTGTCCTTACACCTACTTATTATAAGTTACTTCATCTTGTAACACTACGCATGTGCATACTGAAGTAGGAGTAACAGTTCATTATGTTGACGGACTGAAAAAATAAAACACTTTTTCTTCTTCTCTCATACCTGGCTTTTGTCTTTCTTTCTCTCACATGTTACGTTTCACCTTTTAAGTGACATTACTGAAGTAAATGAACGTCGGCACGATATTCAGATTTTTTGAGTTTCACCTGTGTTGTGGTTAGCTCTGGCCCAGCTCCTGCCCCAAGGACTGTGGATGTGGGGGAGACATCCACATGCTGCAGGCCTGTTTTGCCCTCCCGCGGTGGAATCTGCTGATGAAGGCTCCTCTGACCAAGAAGACATGAGCGACAGGGAGGAGGAGAGTGTGGCAGACAGCTCAGAAGGAGATCAATTATCTAGCTCCTCCTTGGATTCGGAACAAGAGTTAATGATACATCCACATATGTGGAGAGCGATGCATAGGCAGCAACAACTGAGAGATTATTATCAAAGAAAATGAGGCCACCTGTGGTTGGGTGGGGCTGTGGTAATTAGTGAGGCAGCTATAAAGAGCAGCCTGTGGGTTTGGCCATTGTGGAGGATTATCTGATCTTTGTGTTTCGTGACTGCTTTACTGACTTTGACCTTTTGTGTGCTGATTTTTCCCCACTTTGAAACTAAACCCGAGCAAAGTGTGTTTCACTTTGTGAAAGAAGAAGGACTGTGAATTGCCTCACAGCTGCAAGCTAAGTATCTCAGAACTGATAAGGGACTTGTACAAATTACCAGTTTGTTTGGAGATGAGTGCTCTTTGCTATACAAAAAGAGGGCTTGGTTTATTTGCATTTTCGGTATAAAGAACATTGTTTTGAATTTTCAAACGTGTGTGTGTCTGAAACTGTATCTGTGTATTTTCGGGAGGATTATACCAGAGAGCTCAACAGAACAACCTGTAAGTCTAAACGCTATTGCTGCATCATACGTCACACCCCACCTGCCTCCCCCAAGGCCCAAAGAAACACCAAAGAAACATCCTTACCTGTTTCATCCGGAGAGCTCAGAGAAGCGCTGTCTTGAGACAAGGTGGTCCAGCTAGAGTCTTCGTCGCTCGGAGCCAGGTTCTGGATCCTGTGTAGCGCGCAATCTGTCTTGGCGCCGGTTTTAGGGTGGTCCTTTTTAGTCTCTGGGCTGGAAGAGATGGTTGCCGCCGGCCCATCTTCGGGGCTCGCTGCCTTGTTTTGCTTCTGAGGCAAGGCATCTCCATTCGCCATGACCACGGAGGCTTGGCTATTGCATTGTGAAGGCAACTTCTCCTCCACCGCCGCTTGGCTCTCCTGTTCCACCTCCCTGGCGGACGTCTCGAGATCTGCATAGTAGTTGAGGAAGCTCTTCGATCTCCGGTGTTGGGTGGGCAGGATTTCACCGGCGGAAGAGTCCTGTTGGCTTGGTTCCTTCCCCTCCAACTTCTCAGAAGTTATGTTTAGACCGGTCGTCACTGACGGAGCAGCGAGGTTTTTGTTGGGGTCCTGCTGTCCTTGCTCGGCTGCTTTCCTGAGCTGGTTTTCCCCGTTTTTCACCAGCTTGATGTTGGAGGAATTGCTGCCCAGCAACGGCTGGGCTGCCGGATCTGAAAGGCCCATGGCTGTCTGGATGTTGGTCAGCGCGTACTTCTTCCTACATTTGGGGGGGGTGACATTCTTTACCTCCGTGTGTTTTATTTCGGCATTCAGCAGTTCGTTGTGGGAGGAGCGCAGGTGAAGGGTGTTGGGAGGCATGGTGGGTCCATTCCGGTTCACAACGTCCGACGTGCCGTTACTTGCCATAAACCCCGCCAAGGTTTCCACACCGGAATCAACTAGAGGAGAAACACAAAAGCTTGTGAGAAACGCAACGCCCGCAATCACCCGGTGCAAAATCACAACGGCGCACCAAAGCTTCAAGGTCAGTGAAGGGCTGCAAACTTTTTTACTACCACACTGCGGTGTGGCTTATTTTATTTATTTATTTATTTATTTATTCATTCATTCATTCATTCATTCATTCATTCATTCATTCATTCATTCATTCATTCATTCATTCATTCATTCATTCATTCATTCATTCATTAGATTTGTATGCCGCCCCACTCCGTAGACTCGGGGCGGCTCACAACACAATAAAACAGTTCATGGCAAATCTAATAATTTACAATTTAATATATTTAAAAAACCCCATTATTAAGCAGACATACATACAAACATACCATACATAAATTATATAGGCCCGGGGGAAATATCTCAGTTCCCCCATGCCTGACGACAAAGGTGGGTTTTGAGGAGTTTACGAAAGGCAAGGAGGGTAGGGGCAGTTCTAATCTCTGGGGGGAGCTGGTTCCAGAGAGTCGGGACCGCCAAAGAGAAGGCTCTTCCCCTGGGGCCCGCCAACCGACATTGTTTAGTTGACGGGACCCGGAGAAGGCCAACTCTGTGGGACCTAATCGGTCGCTGGGATTCGTGCGGCAGAAGGTGGTCTCGGAGATATTCTGGTCCGATGCCGTGAAGGGCTTTATAGGTCATAACCAACACTTTGAATTGTGACCGGAAATTGATTGGCAACCAATGCAGACTGCGGAGTGTTGGTGTAACATGGGCATATTTAGGAAAGCCCATGATTGCTCTCGCAGCTGCATTCGAACACTTTTCAAAGGCAGCCCCATGTAGAGAGCGTTACAGTAGTTGAACCTCGAGGTGATTTTGTGGGTGTGGCTTGCTGACCATGTGACCAAGCAGGAGTGGCTTGACAATCATGTGACTAGGGGCGGCTTAAAGGTCATGTGACTGGCTTAAAGGTGGCCAACTTGATGTCACTCACATGAAGGGTTTGGGTTAGGGCTAGGGTGCCTGGCCCCTCCTCGCCTCAAAGAGAGATTCGAACAGCCCCCACCCTCCTCGCCTTCCGTAAAATGCTGAAGACTCACCCCTGTCGCCAGGCGTGGGGATGACTAACTCCCCCCTTTGTTGTGTTTTCTGACCTCTGTTGTATGATTAACTGGGTTGGATGTGTACGATTGTGTAGTTCGGAATTTTATGACACTGTTTATGTTATATTAGTATTTTTTAATTGACTTTTAAATTTTTATTAGATTTGTAATGTATTGTATTATTGCTATGTCGTGAGCCGCCCTGAGTCTCCAGAGAGGGGCGGCATACAAATCTAATAAATAATAATAATAATAATTATTATTATTATTATTATTATATTATTATTATTATATTATAATAATAATAATAATAATAATTATTATTATTATTATTATTATTATTATTATTATTATTATTATGTCAATACAACACAGCAAACGAGATCACTATGCTGGATTTCGTATTTCATCACCAGTCGGGCGCTTCCCAAGCACCTAGGACTGCGTGATGTAGCGGCGAATTATGTTTGCCGATCCCAGTATAGCGGCCTTTTGCAATTGACAGATGGAGATTTTGTCAATTCCGATGGTTTTCAAATGTCCGCCGAGATCCTTTGGCACTGCGCCCGGAGTGCCAAGTACCACTGGGACCACTTTCACTGTCTTATGCCAGAGTCGTTGCAGCTCAATTTTTAGATCTTCGTATTTCACTGATTTCTCTAGCTGCTTCTCCTCAGTTCTGCTGTCCCCTGGGATTGCGATGTCGATGATCCATACTTTCTTTTTCTCCACAATCAGGATGTCTGGTGTGTTATGCTTCAGAATTCGGTCAGTCGGAAGTCGGAAGTCCCACAGTAGTTTTGCTTGCTCATTTTCGACCACTTTTTCGGGCTTATGGTCCCACCAGTTCTTTGCCACTGGTAAATGGTAATTCGGGCACAAGTTCCAGTGGATCATCTGTGCCACAGCATCATGTCTATGCTTGTAGTCAGTCTGTGCAATCTTTTTGCAGCAGCTGAGTATGTGATCAATTGTTTCATCTGTTTCTTTACAGATGATGATGATGATCATTATTATTATTATTATTATTATTATTATTATTATTATTATTACTACTACTACTATTTTCCTCCGCAAAATCTAAGGTTATACTCATACTTATACAGTGATACCTTGTCTTACAAACTTAATTGGTTCCGGGACAAGGTTCTTAAGGTGAAAAGTTTGTAAGATGAAACAATGTTTCCCATAGGAATCCATGGAAAAGCGATTAATGCATGCAAGCTCAAAATTCACCCCTTTTGCCAGCCGAACCGCCCATTTTTTCACTGCTGGGATTCCCCTGAGGGTCCCCTCCATGGAAAACCCCACCTCCGGACTTCTGTGTTTTTTCAATGCTGCAGGGGACTCCCAGCACGGGAATCCCAGCATCGCAAAAATGAGCACTTCGCTGGCAACGGAAGTCCGGAAGTGGGGTTTCCCAGCGATGGGAGCATCAGTGAAATTGCAGCATCACAAAAACACCGAAGTCCACGAAACCCCACCTCCGGACCTCTGTGTTTTTGTGATGCTGAGATTTCACTGAGACTCCCCTCGCTGGGAAACCCCACCTCCGGACTTCCGTTGCCAGCGAAGTGCCCGTTTTTGCATTGCTGGGATTGCTCTGCAGCATCACAAAAACACAGAAGTCCAGAGGTGGGGTTTCCCATGGAGGGGAGCCTCAGGGGAATCCCAGCAGCGCAAAAACGGGTGCTTCGCTGGCAACGTAAGTCCGGAGGCGGGGCATCCCAGCGGCAGCGGTGGGTTTGTAAGGTGAAAATAGTTTGTAAGAAGAGACAAAAAAATCTTAAACCCCGGGTTTGTATCTCGAAAAGTTTGTATGATGAGGCGTTTGTAAGACGAGGTATCACTGTACTCTGAAAAATACGGTAACTAACTCTTACTGCGGTTGGATTAAATTATAGCCCGCATAAAGGCTGGCTACAGCAGTAGAAAATGTATTAGCTCTTTAAAAAAAAAAAAACAACCCACACCTCTGAAGGAATGCCAAATTCTAATCATTAAAGGTTCTCACTATATAAGAATATTTACACCGTTCTCCTTTTTTGGAAGGATGTAAATCTGGATTCTCTAAATCTGTAACCCTGCAATTTTTTTTCTCTCCTTCTTTTAAGGCTATAAAATGACTAAGGGAATTATCACAAGAGGGCAGGAAAAGTGTTGCGGCGCGTAAAGCTCAGCCAAGATGGATATTTTATAGCCGCTGCATGTTGGCACCCTTTTATTTACTGCAAATGACTTAAGCTTCTAAAACTTTGCCTTTTTACAGGGGGGAAAAAAATCCCACCCGACCAGAGCTGGGAACTTTAATTTTGGGCATGCAAGGCGAGGGCAAGATTTATGTCTGAAAGTATTTGATATTTACGGAAGGAGCCAACCACCGGAGGCAGAGATTAGACATCTTTTATTCAAATATCTCATCCGCATTCTGAGAAAGGTTAGAATCTATTTAGCTTTCTAATTTCCGTCCACTTCTTCAGTTCCACAAATCAAAACTGCTGAGAAATTCCCAAACTCCCAGTAATAATAATAATAACAGAGTTGGAAGGGACCCTGGAGGTCTTCTAGTCCAGTGTTTCCCAACCGTTTTTGAGCCGTGGCACATTATTCACATTTGCAAAATCCTGGGGAACATTGAGCGGGGGGGGATTAAAAATAGTTTGGACAAAAAAAATCTCTCTCTTCCTCCCTTTCGCTCTATTTCTCTCTCTCTCCCTCTTTCTCTTCCTTCCTTCCTGTTTCTTTCTCTCTCTCCATCCCTCTTTGTTTCTCCCTTCCTCTCTTTTTTGCTTTCTTTTTTCTCCCTCCTTCCCTCCCTCTATGTCTTTCCGTCACCCTCCTTCCCCCCCCCTCTCTCTTGCTGTCTTTCTTTCTTTCTCCCACTCTCTCCCTCTCTCTTTCTCTCTCTCCCTCTCTCTTTCTCTCTCTCTTTCTTGCTATCTCTCTTTCTCTCTCCCCCCCATTCTCTCCCTCTCTTTCTCTCTCTCTCTTTCTCTTGCTATCCATTTCTCTCTCTTGCCATCTCTCTCTTTCTTTCGCTCTATCTTTCTCGTACACCACGCCACAGCAGCGGCATTGGGCAGTAGCTGTGGGGCAGCGGCAGGGTGGTCAGCTGTGAGGCAGAGCTACGGAACGGAGGCACTGACGGCGGCGGCTGGACATGTTGCTAGACGCCGTACATGCTGGTGTTGCACTGGGCATGGGCGTGGGGCTGGAGCCTCCGTCCCGGCCCAGCCAGCAGGCAAGTGTCAGTCACGCAATGCCAGCATGTACGGCGTACAGCAACATGTCGGTGCCTCTGTCCTGGAGTTCTGGCTCACAGCCGACCACCCTGCCGCCGCCCAGCAGCTACTGCCCGGTGCCGCTGCAGCCACCGCCTTCCCACTGCCGCCACCCTCCCGCCAGGCCCCAAAGCTCACCTGCTGCCACCGTCAGGGAAGCTCCAGACGGGCGGGGCGCTGCAGCTGCCGGAAAACTTGGAAGGCGCAAAGAAGGAAGCTGAGCTTCTGGTCTCACAACGTTTTGCTCTTCGCACTCTCAGCAAAAAGTTGCGAGACCAGAAGCTGAGCTTCCTTCTTCGTGGCACACCTGACCATGTCTCGCGGCACACTAGTGTGCCGCGGCACACTGGTTGGGAAACACTGTTCTAGTCCAACCCCCTACTTAGGCAGGAAACCTTACACTACTTCAGACAAATTATTGTCCAATATCGTCTTTAAAACGTCCAGGGTTGGAGCATTCACAACTTCTGGAGGCAAGCTGTTCCACTGATTAATTGTTCTAACTGTCAGGAAATTTCTCTTTAGTTCTAAGTTGCTTCTCTCCTTGATTAGTTTCCATCGATTGCTTCTTGTTCTACCTTCAGGGGCTTTGGAGAACAGCTTGACTCCCTCTTCTTTGTAGCAATCTCTGAGATATTGGAACACTGCTATCATGTCTCCCCTGGTCCTTCTTCTCATCAAAGTAGACATATCCAGTTCCTGCAATTGTTCTTCATATGTTTTAGCTTCTAGTCCCCTAATCACCTTTGTTGCTCTTCTCTGCACTCTTTCCACTTGGGGGAAAACGAATCCTCAATCTGAGTGTTGTATTGGCAGTTCTGTGTTAGCAAAACCTTCAGAAGAGAAGGATTTAGGGGTCGTGATTTCTGACAGTCTCAAAATGGGTGAACAGTGCAGTCAGGTGGTAGGGAAAGGCAAGTAGGATGCTTGGCTGCATAGCTAGAGGTATAACAAGCAGGAAGAGGGAGATTGTGATCCCCTTATATAGAGTGCTGGTGAGACCACATTTGGAGTACTGTGTCCAGTTCTGGAGACCTCACCTACAAAAAGATATTGACAAAATTGAACGGGTCCGAAGACGGGCTACAAGAATGGTGGAAGGTCTTAAGCATAAAACGTATCAGGAAAGACTTAATGAACTCAATCTGTATAGTCTGGAGGACAGAAGGGAAAGGGGGGACATGATCGAAACATTTAAATATGTTAAAGGGTTAAATAAGGTCCAGGATGGAAGTGTTTTTAATAGAAAAGTGAACACAAGAACAAGGGGACACAATCTGAAGTTAGTTGGGGGAAAGATCAAAAGCAACATGAGAAAATATTATTTTACTGAAAGAGTAGTAGATCCTTGGAACAAACTTCCAGCAGACGTGGTAGATAAATCCACAGTAACTGAATTTAAACATGCCTGGGATAAACATAGATCCATCCTAAGATAAAATACAGAAAATAGTATAAGGGCAGACTAGATGGACCAGGAGGTCTTTTTCTGCCGTCAGTCTTCTATGTTTCTATGTTTCTAAAGTCTCAACATCCTTTTTGCATCGTGGCGACCCAAACTGAATGCAGTATTTCAAGTGTGGCCTTACCAAGGCCTTATAAAGTGGTATTGACCCTCCATGTGATCTTGATTCTATGCCTCTGCTAATGCCGCCTAGAACTGTGTTGGCTTTTATGGCAGCTGCTGCACATGGCTGGCACATGTTTAAATGGTTGTCCACTAGGACTGTGAATCCCAGTGTTGGAATTTGATCTCTGTAATACAAAAATTAAACATCTAATATTGTTGTAGCCCAGGGGTGTCAAAAACAACGTGCGGGCGTTCTGAAAACAGTGAAGGACCGGCCCTTGGTGACTCTGGTACCCAAAACAGGGCATGGGGGGGGGGCGTGCACAGCTCCCCCCCCCCACATCTCGGTTTTGACAGGCAGGGTGCCAGTAATAGGCTGCTGTCCCCATGGGGTGGGGGCGCAATGGGAATAGTAAGTTTGTGCACTATTTATTGAATACTTAATAAGTTTCTTATTGTCCTTCCTTTTCCAGTACCTTAGTATGATCCTTAATTACTTTTAAAATAGGAAATAATTAAATAGTAAGTTTTTACCCATAAATGCTTTAATCATTTTAATCATTATCTAGAACTCAATTTTTATAGCAATGAAAGAAAATTGAACTACTTCCCTAATCTGTTATCATACTGAACCTTATGGGTTCAATACAAAACCTTAAAATGTGACTGTGCTCCTCAACAAATAATGCTGTCTATCCTTGGTCCTTTTTATGGCTATTCAAATAATGGGACTTAATCAACCGAAAAAGAGGCCAAGCACCTATTTGAAAACATACCTTCGTCGGTAAGCCACTCCCACCCAGTCACATGACCTTTAAGCCATCCCAGTCACATGATTGCCAAGCCACTCCCACTTGGTCACAAGGCCGTCAAGCCACTCCTACCACCAAGCCACAAAATAAGCCATGTCCACAGTGTGGCAGTAAAAATTTTGGCAGACCATCACTGTGGGGTGTGTACCCTTTTGGCACACAAAGCTGTGTTGTATTGTACTGTACTCTACTGCAGTGTTTCCCAACCTTGGCAACTTGAAGATATTTGGACTTCAACTCCCAGAATTCCTCAGTCAGCATTTGCTGGCTGGGGAATTCTGGGAGTTGAAGTCCAAATGTCTTCAAGTTGCCAAGGTTGGGAAACACTGCTCTACTGTATTATACTGTATTGTATTGTATTATTAGATTAGATTAGATTAGATTAGATTGATTAGATTTATAGGCCACTCATCTCGTGATACAAGAATTATGAATTATAAATTACTTCTGATGCATATAAGAAATGTGACACATATGGAAACCAAGTAACCTTAATTAGTCAGTGCAACATCTACCTGGTGCTTTCTCTAATTGTGCCTAGATTTAGGTTCTCTGTGCCATTTCCGTACACCAAGAATCCAAATTCAGTGCACCCAGAGATGCTTCGGGAACACCTTGCAAAACCCCCAATTTTGTCCAAAACCGAAGAAACCCACATCCCAAATTCCCAAGGGCTTCAGATGAGTGCAAGACATCTACGATTGAAAACGTTCAAACGTTGGAACCCAGTTCCATTTGTTCTATTTTAAAAATTCTGCCGCACGAATACCAGCGACCAGTTAGGTCCCACAGAGTGGGCCTTCTCCGGGTCCCGTCAACTAAACAATGTCGGTTGGCGGGGGTCTAGGGGAAGAACCTTCTCTGTGGCGGCCCCGGCCCTCTGGAAGCAACTCTCCCCAGAGATCAGAATTGCCCCCACCCTCCTCGCCTTTCGTAAGCTCCTTAAAACCCACCTCTGTCGTCAGGCATGGGGGAATTGAGATATACCTTCCCCCTGGGCCTATACAATTTATGAATGGTATGTTTGTGTGTATGCTTGGTTTTTAATAAGGGCTTTTAGTAATTTAAATATTAGATTTGTTTTATGCTGTTTCTTATTGTTGTTGTGAGCCGCCCCGAGTCTACGGAGAAGGGCGGCATACAAATCTAATAAATGAATGAATGAATGAATGAATGAATGAGTGAATGAGTGAATGGATGGATGGATGAATGAATGAATGAATGAATAAATAAATAAATAAAAAACAGATGGAGGTAATTTTTTTTAAAAACCATGCATTTCTTGCACCTCTAGGGAAAGAGAGGTACTATCGTAAACAGCTTGCTTGTTTCATTTATGGGGGATACGAGATCTTTGTTTTCATTTCACCGTAAACAGGAAGTATGGAAAACAGCGCATACCGCACAAGTTTTTTCATGTACTTAGGGGACAAAAATGAAACTGATAAGACACAAAGTAAAAGCTACTTGTCTTGGCAAAAGTTCTTGGAAGATTGCAAACTGACAGGGAATCAACAATGGAATGTGGTTGTCGAAAATGGATATTTATTAGGGGGAGAATTCAACTTCCCCTTGTGCCTTTACTCCAGAGTCAACCCCTCTTCCTTAGTTTTTCCCTTTTCCTGACAGCTCTGTCCATGCGCACATCGGGAAAAGGCTGCAGCCGTTCTTCAGCCCCACTTATCTCTGACTCCGAAGGCAGCTGATAACTATCCGATGGCCCTGGCCCCATCTCTGCCTTGGATGTAGAGCCTTCTCCAGACTCCAGGACTGGCCCAAGTTCCTCCCAAGTTCCTCACTGTCCGAGTCTGATGCCGCTATGTTGGCCACTGGCAGGCTATCTCAAAAGGCCACAAGACTGCTCAGCTAAGCTACTACAGGTAGCCCTGGTTTTCCAACAGTTCACTTGGTGACGATCCGAGGTTATTACAGCACTGAAATAAGTGACTGGTTACCAGTTTTCACACTTATGACTGTTGCAGCATCCCTGTGGTCAAATATTCAAAATTCAGATGCTTGGCAACTGGTTCACAGTAACGACGGTCGTAGTGTACTGGATTCACACGATTCCCCATTTGCGACCTTCCGGCCAACAAAATCAATGGTGTATCCTGCTTCACTTAACAACCGTGTTAATATCTTAACAACGGCAAGGATTCACTTTAACCACCGTGGGCAGGACAAGCTATCCAACGTCCATTACCCTGGGGGGGGGAATTATTGACCCCCTCGGAGAGGGTCCGCAACTTGAGCGTCCTCCTCGATCCACAGCTCACATTAGAGAACCATCTTTCAGCTGTGGCGAGGGGGCGTTTGCCCAGGTTCGCCTGGTGCACCAGTTGCGGCCCTATCTGGACCGGGACTCATTGCTCACAGTCACTCATGCCCTCATCACCTCGAGGTTCGACTACTGTAATGCTCTCTACATGGGACTACCTTTGAAAAGTGTTCGGAAACTTCAGATCGTGCAGAATGCAGCTGCGAGAGCAGTCATGGGCTTACCTAGGTATGCCCATGTTTCACCATCACTCCGCAGTCTGCATTGGTTGCCGATCAACTTCCGGTCACAATTCAAAGTGTTGGTTATGACCTTTAAAGCCCTTCATGGCACTGGACCAGAATATCTCTGAGACCGCCTTCTGCCGCACGTATCCCAGCGACCGATTAGGTCCCACAGAGTGGGCCTTCTCCGGGTCCCGTCAATTAAACAATGTCGGTTGGCGGGCCCCAGGGGAAGAGCCTTCTCTGTGGCGGGCCCGACTCTCTGGAACCAACTCCCCCCAGAGATTAGAACTGCCCCTACTCTCCCTGCCTTTTGTAAACTCCTTAAAACCCACCTTTGCCGTCAGGCATGGGGGAACTGAAACACCTCCCCCGGGCATGTACAATTTATGCATGGTATGTTTGTGTGTGTGTTTGTTAGTAAATGGGGTTCTTTTTAAACTTTTTAAAATATTTTAAATTTATTTGGATTTGTCACAATTTGTTGTATCTTGCTGTGAGCCGCCCCGAGTCCGCGGAGAGGGGCGGCATACAAATCTAAATAATAAATAAATAAATAACTCACTTAGCGACCGTCACTTAGCTTACCTGAACCGAAATGTCAGCCTCAACCGAGGTCGCATAACATGGGTTTGTTGGGCTTTGCTAACTCGGGGGTTAACCGGCAAGGTTTTTGCATACGTACATGAATTGCTTTGACGATAGTGGGCTCCCGGGTACCGTCTGCCCATAATGCTCATCAGCACATTATCCGGCGTGGTCAGCTGTTTTCAAAGCATTTGACAGAACGGCTTTCCTGGAGGAAGACAAGAGGAGGAGAAGAATGCAAAGATTTAACACAGTGCCTATATTGTTTTCATTAAAATGCTAATGTCCCTCTCGCCCTGGCGCTGGATAACAGCTTTATAAATTATTCGCCCTCCTGCCAGCAGCAGAGATCAACCAGTGGACCATCAGCCCTGAGCAAATTTACTACTTCGACTTGTTCTCGGCTGATAACTATAAATCACTTCCCAGCAAACATGGCATCCGGCGCACCGGCTTACCTGGAGTTTGGCGACCTCGAAACATAGAAACATAGAAGATTGACGGCAGAAAAAGACCTCCTGGTCCATCTAGTTTGCCTTTATACTATTTCCTGTATTTTATCTTAGGATGGATCTATGTTTATCCCAGGCATGTTTACATTCAGTTACTGTGGGTTTACCAAACACATCTGCTGGAAGTTTGTTCCAAGCATCTACTACTCTTTCAGTCAAATAATATTTTCTCCCGTTGCTTCTGATCTTTCCCCCAACTAACCTCAGATTTTGCCCCCTTGTTCTTGTGTTCATTTTCCTATTGAAAACACTTCCCTCCTGAACCTTATTTAGCCCTTTAACATATTTAAATGTTTCGATAGTGTCCCCCACTTTTCCCTTCTGTCCTCCAGACTATACAGATTGAGTTCATTAAGTCTTTCCTGATCAGTTTTATGCTTAAGGCCTTCCACCATTTTTGTAGCCCGTCTTTGGACCCGTTCAATTTTATCCACATCTTTTTGTAGGTGAGGTCTCCAGAACTGGACACAGTATTCCAAATATGGACTCACCAGCGCTCTATACAGTGGGATCGCAATCTCCCTCTTCCTGCTTGTTATACCTCTAGCTATGCAGCCAAGCATTCTACTTGCTTTCCCTACCGGCCTGACTGCACTGTCCACCCATTTGGAGACTGTCAGAAATCACGACCCCTAAATCCTTCTCTTCTAAAGTTTTTGCTAACACAAAACTGCCAATACAACACTCAGATTGAGGATTCCTTTTCCCCAAGTGCATTATTTTACATTTGGAAACATTAAACTGCAGTTTCCATTGCTTTGACCCCTTGTCCTAGTAAAGCTGAATCATTTGCCATATTACAGACGAAAAGCCCATTTGGAAATTTTCTTTTCAAGAAATATTTGGCCTGGTTTTTTTTTCTTTTAGGCTGCTATTTTTCTTTTCTTGGAAATGTCTTCTCCCAGAGGGGCCGTTTGGCGTAGTTAACAAGAGCGGAAGGCTGAATAAACAGCAACCAGAATCTCTGCCACTGACTTGTTTTCACACTGTCGGTGTCGTTCGTTTCCCCACCTCTCCCCAAAGGTGTGGACGTGTTTTCCACCATGGGCTTGGTATTAATTGGTAACATCCTTCTAAACACCTCTCTTCGGAAAGAGAAGATCTAGGAGCACAGGGCTCTGAGCCCCAAAAAGGAATATGAAAATTATATACAGTGACACCTCGTCTTACAAACGCCTCGTCATACAAACTTTTTGAGATACAAACTCAGGGTTTAAGATTTTTTTGCCTCTTCTTGCAAACTATTTTCACCTTACAAACCCACCGCCGCCACTGGAATGCCCCACCTCTGGACTTCCGTTGCCAGCGAAGCACCCGTTTTTGTGCTGCTGGGATTCCCCTGAGGCTCCCCTCCATGGGAAACCCCACCTCCAGACTTCCATGTTTTTGTGATTTTGCAGGGGAATCCCAGTAAGGGAATCCCAGCAGCGCAAAAACGGGTGCTTCGCTGGCAACGGAAGTCCGGAGGTGGGGTTTCCCATGGAGGGGACCCTCAGGGGAATTCCAGCAACACAAAAACGGGCGCTTTGGCTGGCAAAAGGGGTGAATTTTGGGCTTGCACGCATTAATCGCTTTTCCATTGATTCCTATGGGAAACATTGCTTCATCTTTTAAACTTAAGAACCTCGTCCCGGAACCAATTAAGTTTGTAAGACAAGGTATCACTGTATATACATATACACCAGCAGTCAAATCTATTTACCTTCCCTAGCGGTTTGGAGGCGTGCGATTTGAACCACCATCACGCACGCTTTTTTGCCCTCTGCGCATGCGCGGAAGGCTTTGTGCATGTACAGAGGGTTAAAAAAAAGAAAATGGTGGCATCCAGGCGGCGGGGGTGGAGCCTCGTGTTGCTGCCGCTACTGGTTCTTTGAACCACCGAACTGGACTGGATCCGACTCCTGGGCCTTGAGTTTTACACCCCTGCCTTACATAGCATCGGACCAGAATATCTCTGAGACCGCCTTCTGCCGCACGAATCCCAGTAACCGATTAGGTCCCACAGAGTTGGCCTTCTCCGGGTCCCGTCGACTAAACAATGTCGTTTGGCGGGTCCCAGGGGAAGAGCCTTCTCTGTGGCGGCCCTGACCCTCTGGAACCAGCTCCCCCCTGAGATTAGAACTGCCCCCACCCTCCTTGCCTTTCGTAAACCCGTTAAAACCCACCTCTGCCTTCCCCAGGCCTATACTGTTTATGCATGGTATGTTGTGTGCATGTTTTTTAACTTATGGGTTTTTAGCTTTCTAATTATTGAATTTGTATTATATATTGTTTTCTGTTGCTGTGAGCCGCCCCGAGTCTGCGGAGAGGGGCGGCATACAAATTTAATTCATAAATAAATAAATAGACCTTTCCTAATCATAATGATCCTACCTCTGATTCATGCTTCACCAACCTCATTCCTTACATATATTACCGTATTTTTCAGACTATAAGATGCACCGGTGTATAAGACACATAGACAGTAGGATTTCAAAGAGGTAAACAAGGGAAAAAAAGGTTTTGTCCTCCTCGACCTCTCAAACCCTCTGTGCTCCCTGTTTTTCTGCAAAAAATGGGGTGGGCAAAAAATTTATATTTGCAAAAAAACGGGCGAAAAATAGGCTGTTTTTCGCAAAAATTAGGCATTTTCTTTCTTCCCCCAAGCCCAGGAGCTCTCTGCAGGCTTCCCAGACCCTCTGCCCACCCCTTTTTTGTGAAAAATTGGTCCATTGTTCACAAAAATGGGATGCGGGGATGAGGCTTCAGGAGGCCAAAAAATTGCTGTATTCAACGCATAAGACGGACCAACATTTCCACCCCCTTTTAGGGGAAATAAGGTGCGCCTTATACTCCGAAAAATATGGTACCTGTATTCCCTCAAGTTACATAGTCAAGACATGAATGCTGCCACCCAACCCAACTTTCCAAATGGATAACGAAAAGGTATGCTAATAACAAAAGATTTAAGTGCCAAAGCCCACTGCAACAATATAGCCAAGAAGGCTTCAAAAGTTGTAAACCTAATCCTACGTAGCTTCTGCTCTGGCAATCTCACACTACTTACCAGAGCTTACAAAACTTTTGCCAGACCCATCCTCGAATACAGCTCATCTGTTTGGAACCCATATCGCATCTCAGACATTAACACCCTTGAAAATGTCCAAAGATACTTCACCAGAAGAGCCCTTCACTCCTCCACTCGAAATAGAATACCCTACGAGACTAGACTTTCAATCCTGGGCCTAGAAAGTTTAGAACTAAGACGCCTTAAACAAGATCTAAGTATTGCCCACAAAATCATGTGCTGCAAAGTCCTGCCTGTCGGCGACTACTTCAACTTCAACCACAACAACACAAGAGCACACAACAGATTTAAACTTAATATTAACCGCTCCAAACTTGACTGTAAAAAATATGACTTCAGTAACCGAGTTGCCAAAGCGTGGAACTCCATAGTGTCATCCCCAAACCCCCAACACTTTACCCTTAGATTATCTACGGTTGACCTATCCAGATTCCTAAGAGGTCGGTAAGGGGCGAGTACAAGTGCACTAGAGTGCCTTCCATCCCCTGTCCTATTGCTCTCCTATATCTCCTATACCTTTCTTCTATTCCTATATCTCTTCTTCTACTCTTTCATTGATATGTTCTATTACTATACCTTCTTTTCTATTATTTCTTACATATATTTTACTAAGAGTATCTCCTCTATAACCTTCATCATGTATTTTACTATGTGTATGTAGATATATACCCACTAAAACCCTCATTGTGTATTGGACAAAATAAATAAACAAACAAACAATAAATAAATAAATAAATAATAGATCCTCCACCATAACCTTTACCAAAGAAGGTGAAGCATCATTTGGTAATTACTTGGAGCATTAAAACAAATCATTCAATCCCGACACCAAAGCATGAGATTAAAATCTATTCAGTAAGAATTTTTATTTTATTTTGGTGGTGGTGGAGGAACTACTGTTAAAAATCCCAAAAGGGAAATGACTTTCAAAGGAAGAAAGGAACATTGCTAATAAAATGCAAGGTTGCATCAGCTTCCTTCGACAGGATGGTTGTAAATCAATGGGAGGATGTTTAAAGCCGAGCAATGGACATGTTTCATGATGTGTTTAAAACTACTTCTGGGGGTTCACAGGGGTTCGGGAGAATCTCCAGTTCAGATTCTGTGCAGTTCGGAGAACCCCCAAATTCCCACTCCTGGTTGGCTCCGCCTTTATTTGCTTTGTTGACAAAAAATCAAGAGAAGGAAAGAAAATATACAAATAAGAGAAACGTGAGCAAACAGAATACAAGTACAGTAATACCTCGTCTTACGAACCTAATTGGTTCCGTAAGTAGGTTCGTAAGGCGAAAAGTTCGTAAGACGAAACATTGTTTCCCATAGGAAACAATGTAAAAGCGATTAATCCGTGCAAAAAGAAAAAAAAATCGCAAAATGGTGCTCCGCTGGGCGCCGCCGCCCGGCTGTCACCTTTTAAAACAGCCGGGGGGCTTCTCGGTGTTCTCCCGAACCCGAACCCGGACTTTTCGGGTTCAGGAGGCCGCCAAGAAGTCACCTTCTAAAACAGCCGGGGGGCTTCTCGGCGTTCTCCTGAACGCCGAACCCAGAAGTTCGGGTTCCGGAGGCCGCCGAGAAGCGCCCAGCTGCTTCAGAAGATTACAGCTGTGCGGCGCCACTCGCCGGAGCGCCATTTTTGCGATCACCGGCGGCGTTTTTGGCTGATCTGGAGGCTAGAAAGGAGGTGGGGAATCCCAATAGGGAATTCCATGGGCAGAGCTTTGACGTCACGAAGACGTCCGAAAGGTGACAGCCGGGCGCCGGCACCCAGCGGAGCGCCATTTTGCGATCTGTGGTGGGTTCGTAAGCCGAAAAAAGTTCGTAAGAAGAGGCAAAAAATTTCCGAACCCCAGGTTCATATCATGAGGGGTTCGTATCACGAGGGGTTCGTATCACGAGGTACCACTGTATATATTCTACCCTGCTTGAGCAGGCCAAGATCATGGGTGAAATCCAGCAGGTTCTGACAGGTTCTGGGGAACTGGTAGGGGAAATTTTGAATAGTTCAGAGAACCAGCAAATACCACCTCTAGCTGGCCTCAAAGTTGGGTGAGAATGGGGGTTTTGCAGTATCCTTCCCCTGGAGTAGGGAAGGAATGAAGATTTTGCAGTACCCTTCCCCTGCAGTAGGGTGGGAATTGAGATTTTGCAGTATCCTTCCCCTGGAGTAGGGAAGGAATGAAGATTTTGCAGTACCCTTCCCCTGCAGTAGGGTGGGAATTGAGATTTTGCAGTATCCTTCCCCTGGAGTAGGGAAGGAATGAAGATTTTGCAGTACCCTTCCCCTGCAGTAGGGTGGGAATTGAGATTTTGCAGTATCCTTCCCCTGGAGTAGGGAAGGAATGAAGATTTTGCAGTACCCTTCCCCTGCAGTGGGGTGGGAATAGGGATTTTGCAGTATCCTTCCCCTGGAGTAGGGAAGGAATGAAGATTTTGCAGTACCCTTCCCCTGCAGTGGGGTGGGAATAGGGATTTTGCAGTATCCTTCCCCTGTAGGGAAGGAATGAAGATTTTGCAGTATCCTTCCCCTGCAGTGGGGTGGGAATGGGGATTTTGCAGTATCCTTCCCCTGGAGTGGAGAGGGAATGGAGATTTTGCAGTATCCTTTCCCTGGAATGAAGAGGGAATGGGGTTTTTGCAGTATCCTTCCCCTGGAGTAGGGAAGGAATGAAGATTTTGCAGTATCCTTTCCCTGCAATGGGGTGGGAATAGGGATTTTGCAGTATCCTTCCCCTGGAGTAGGGAAGGAATGAAGATTTTGCAGTATCCTTCCCCTGCAGTGGGGTGGGAATGGGGGTTTTGCAGTATATTTCCCCCGGAATAGGGAAGGAATGGAGATTTTGCAGTATCCTTCCTCTGCCACACCAACCAATAATTAGATTTCACCACTGGCCAAGATAGTCTGGTTTTTAAAAGCCGCATTAAACTTTGACTATGTGAAACAATGCCGGCCATCCCGTTACCCTAATGGAAAGCCAATTCATCAGCAGAGGGAAGACGTATCATCAGTCCAACGCAATTACATCCCTAAGCACAAAACATCAACCGTTCAGACAGATGGCAGGCCGACAGCACTTGGAACTGACAACTGAAATAATTTCCTGGCTGGCATCGTCTACGTTTCCTGGGAGTTCCAGAACTCAACCTGAAATCATGCTCGGACGCTATTGAAGTTGAAATAGTCAACGGTTGACTTCAAGCAATGTTGAGTTGAAAAGCGATGATACAGGGTTGTAAGGAATATCCTTCTGGCATCCCCTTGCACAATTTCGCTTCCACGCATGCTCGGTGTTGCGAGTGCTCCTTGTCCACCTCAGGTCATGTCAGATTCTGAGGAGGATGACCCAGGGCCCTTTGGATATTCTGGGCCAGGGGGATTGCCAGCGGAAGCAGAGAGTGAGGGAAAAAATGATCTGAGTTGAGCCGGAGGAACCACTAGAGGGGGCTGATATGACAATGGAAGAGTGGTCGCAGTCAGAAAATGAGGAAGACATTAGAGTGGAAAGTTAGTGGATAGACCCTCGATATAGAAGATTGCTCAGAAGGCGAGAGGAGTTGCATAGTAGAAGGTATTAGTGTATTGACAGCCTCTTTGGGGTGTGATGTCACTTCCAGGCAGTATAAAGGCAAAGGATCTTGGGAAATTGGGTGTGGAGATTCAACGTTGTTCAATGGAAGAGATGTGAGACTGGGTGTCTGTGATTGAACAAGGCTTTAAAACCAGGATTTCTGCCTCAATAAAGCTCATTCTCTGCTGGCTGGTTGTTGCCAGGGCTCCGGTGAGCAAAATTCATATGCTTAAATGATAAATGGGACATTCATTCATTCATTCATTCATTCATTCATTCATTCATTCATTCATTCATTCATTCATTCATTTACTTATTTACGTATTTACTTACTTACTTACTTACTTACTTACTTACTTACTTACTTACTTACTTACTTACTTACTTACTTACTTACTTTTTTACTTATTGGATTTGTATGCCGCCCCTCTCCTTTGTTATCTAAGGCAGTGTTTCCCAACCTTGGCAACTTGAATATATTTGGACTTCAACTCCCAGAATTCCCCAGCCAGCAAACGCTGGCTGGGGAATTCTGGGAGTTGAAGTCCAGATATCATCAAGTTGCCATGGCTGGGAAACACTGATCTAAGGAATGTTGATTAGGCTGAGTTTTACTTCCCGGACATTGTTTACATCTTAGCTCCCAAGACAAATAACTCCCTTTTCCTGGCCTTTTAAAATCTGCTTTTTGTTATGTGTGCTTATATCAATGAAGAGTTGAATTTATTCGTAAAATAAAGGATTCTTGAGTCAGAGGTTTCGCTCCAAGGGCTGTGCGCGGAGCACTCAGTAGCAGGATTCAGCCCGAAACACAGCTGAGGAGCTGATCAGCTTTGCTTCGGGCGAAGAAATAAAAGTCAGTATTAATCTGGGGGCTCTTTTTCAAGCAGTGGAGGAGCAGAAGTCATCCAAATATGGAAAAATTTACCAACAATTTGCCAAAAAACAAGAATGTTAAACAAGAGAATTTCCATTCCTTGACTTCAGCTGTAAAAATGCCCAGAACTAAAACACAATTCAAAGGAAAACGACCAAAAAGCATTACAAAGGGATGTGAAATACCCGTTGTCCAAAACGTTTAGGCTCAACACAGTGGTGAGGATAACCACCATTATTCTCTTTCCTACCCTAAACGTGTAATAGTAACATTTGTTGCTGGCATCTTGCACCAGTACAGTATAGTGATAGCTCATCTTACAAACCCCTCGTCATACAAACTTTTCGAGATACAAACCCAGGGTTTAAGATTTTTTTGCCTCTTCTTCCAAACTATTTTCACCTTACAAACCCAAGCCGCCGCCACTGGGATGCCCCGCTTCCGGACTTCTGTTGCCAGCGAAGCGCCTGTTTTTGCGCTGCTGGGATTCCCCTGAGGCTCCCCTCCATGGGAAATACCACCTCCGGACTTCTGTGTTTTTACAGTGCTGCAGGGGAATTCCAGCAGCGCAAAAACGGGTGCTTCGCTGGCAACGGAAGTCAGGAGGTGGGGTTTCCCAGCAAGGGGAGCCTCAGCGAAATCACAGCATCACAAAAACACGGAAGTCCGGAGGTGAGGTTTCGAGGAATTCTGTGTTTTTGTGATGCTGCAATTTCGCTGAGGCTCCCCTCGCTGGGAGACCCCACCTCTGGACTTCCTTTGCCAGCAAAGCACCCATTTTTGTGCTGCTGGGATTCCCCTGCTGGGATTTCCCTGCAGCATCACAAAAACACGGAAGTCCGACGGTGGGGTTTCCCATGGAGGAGAGCCTCAGGGGAAACCCAGCAGCGTAAAAATGGGAGCTTTGGCTGGCAAAAGGGGTGAGTTTTGGGCTTGCACATATTAATAGCTTTTCCATTGATTCCTATGGGAAATATTGTTTCGTCTTACAAACTTTTCACCTTACAAACCTCATCCCGGAACCAATTAAGTTCGTAAGACGAGGTATCACTGTAGTTCCTCTACTTAAGAACGCCTCTACTTAAGAACTTTTCTAGATAAGAACCGGGTGTTCAAGATTTTTCTGCCTCTTCTTAGGAACCATTTTCTACTTAAGAACCCGAGCCTGGAAAATATTCCCAGGAAATTTGAGATCCGCACGAAGGCCCAGCTAGTTTACTGCCATTCCCCCTTTAATCCCAGCCATCTCGGGCTTTTCTGGGCTGCTAGAGGAGCCTTTCATTGGCGCTTAAGGAGGCTTTGGCAGTCCAGAGCGAACGGAGCGTTTTCCTTTCTCTGGACGCTTGGAGAAGGAATAAACCTCTGCCAGTGCCCAGAGAAAAGAAATGTTCCCTTCACTCTGTGCAGCCACTGTCCTCCTCCTCTTCTTCCTCCTCCTCCTCCCATCCAAATTCCGAGCTTTTATTTCTTTCCTAATGGGTTTACATGCATTATTTGTTTTTACATTGATTCCTATGGGAAAAATTGCTTCTACTTACAAACTTTTCTATTTAAGAACCTGGTCACCGAATGAATTAAGTTCTTAAGTCCAGTCAACGAAGCAGTGGAAGTGATGTGCCGGTGCCTGGAGGCTGTTGCGATCTGGATGGGTGTCAACAAGCTCAAACTCAATCCAGACAAGACGGAGTGGCTGTGGGTCTTGCCTCCCAAGGACAATTCCATCTGTCCGTCCATTACCCTGGGGGAGGGGAATTATTGTCCCCCTCAGAGAGGGTTCGCAACTTGGGTGTCCTCCTCGATCCACAGCTAACATTGGAACACCATCTCTCAGCTGTGGCGAGGAGGGCGTTTGCCCAGGTTCCCCTGGTGCACCAGTTGCGGCCCTACTTGGACAGGGGGTCATTGCTCACAGTCACTCATGCCCTTATCACCTCGAGGTTCGATTACTGCAACACTCTCTACATGGGGCTACCTTTGAAAAGCGGAAACTTCAGATCGTGCAGAGAGCTATCGTGGGGCTTCCTAGATTTGCCCACGTTTCTACAACACTCCGTGGCCTGCACTGGCTGCCGACCAGTTTCCGGTCAGAATTCAAAGTGTTGGTAATGACCTTTAAAGCCCTACATGGGATTGGACCAGAATACCTCCGGAACTGCCTTCTACCGCACAAATCCCAGCGGCCGATAAGGTCCCATAGAGTTGGCCTTCTCCGGGTCCCATCGACCAAACAATGTCGTTTGGAGGGCCCCAGGGGAAGAGCCTTCTCTGTGGTGGCTCCGGCCCTCTGGAATCAACTTCCCCCGGAGATTAGAACGGCCCCCTACCCTCTTTGTCTTTCGCAAGTTGCTTAAGACCCACCTATATCGCCAGGCATGGGGGAACTAAGACATCTCCCCCAGGCTTATTATATTTCATGTTTGATGTGTATGTGCTGTATGGTTTTTAATTGTTGGGGTTTTTATATATTTTATTATTAGATTTGTTCCATTGTTATACTGTTTTTATTACTGTTGTGAGGCGCCTCAAGTCTTCGGAGAGGGGCGGCATACAAATCTAATATATTATTATTATTATTATTATTATTATTATTATTATTATTATTATTATTATTAAGCAGAGGTACCACTGTACTAAACCCCACTCCTTCTGTAATACACAACAGAGATTGTCTATTTTGCACAGAGGGTGGAATGACAACTATGCGGAGCATTTGGCCTGCAGGAGCTGGAGAACACAGGGTCCCCAACAGCCGTAAGGTCCACTTAGAAGAAAGAAAACAAAGCATTAACCTTTTCCCCTTTAGCAAAGATTTAAAGCCTTAATGAGTTTAGGACGAGAAAGAGTAAGAGATACCCAACCCTTGGTTGATGGGCTGTAGACATTCCCATCTTTTATAAACTTTCAGAGAAGTGCTATTTATTGTCCAAAATGACCGCCGGCTACAAGCTGGGCTTTTGCTTACAGGCCGCGTTTTGCAGAATGGGTGAAAAGTCAAAACCCAATGGGGAGGGGGGGAATTCAAAGGAGAGAAAACGAAGGTGGTTAGGACGCTAGAAAGTACGCAGAGAAGGGCAAGGAAGATGGTTACGGAGGATGGAGGCCGAAACGCATGAAAAACGGTGGCAGGAACTGATACCCTGTTTTCCCCAAAATTAAGACACCCCCAGATAAAAAGGCCAATCAGGCTTTTGAGTGCATGGCAATAAGACCAAACGCTTATTTCAGGTTTCAAAAAATGTAAGGCAGGGTCTTATTTGGGGGGAAACATGGTATCTATCTATTTTGTCTGTCTGTCTGTCTGTCTGTCTATCAATCTACCTACCTACCTACCTACCTACCTAATATATCAATCTCCACCCTGTTTTCCCCAAAATAAGATCTGTTCTGATAATAAACCCAATCGAGCGTTTGTTTGTTTGTTTGTTTGTTTGTTTGTTTGTATGCCGCCCATTTCTGTAGACTTTTGAGTGCATGGCAATAAGGCCAGCACTTATTTCAGGGTTAAAAGCAATATAAGACGGGGTCTTATTTTGGGGAAAACATGGTGTGTGTGTGTGTCTGTGTGTCTTTGTGTTTGTCTATCTATCATCTCTCTATCATTCTCTATCTATCCATCTATCTATCCATCTATCATCTCCCTATCATCTATCCATCCATCCATCCATCCATCCATCCATCATCTATCTATCTCTATTGTCCTCCAGAAAAACAGAATGCGGAGGTACAGTATAGGTGGTACCAGGCTCAACAGTAGTAACTGTGAGAGGGACTTTTGGAGTCCTAGTGGACAACCATTTAAACATGAGCCAGCAGTGTGCAGCAGCTGTCAAAAAAGCCAACACAGTTCCAGGCTGCATTAACAGAAGGACAGAATCAAGATCACGTAATTCCACTTTACAATGCCTGGGTAAGGCCACACTTGGAATACTCCATTCAGTTTTGGTCACCACGATGCAAAAAGGATGTAGAGACTCTAGAAAGAATGCAGAGAAGAGCAACAAAGATGATCAGGGAACTGGAGGCTAAAACATATGAAGAACGGTTGCAAGAACTGGGCATGGCTAGTTTGATGAAAAGAAGGACCAGGGGAGACATGATATTGGTGTCCCAATATCTCAGGGGTTGCCACAAAGAAGAGGGAGTCAAGCTATTCAAAAGCATTCGAAGGCAGAACAAGAAGCAATGGGTGGAAACTAATCAAGGAGAGAAGCAATCTAGAACTATGATAAACTTCCTGACAGTTAGAAAAATTAACCAATGGAACAGCTTATGGCCAGAAGTTGCGAACGCTCCAACATTGGACGTTTTAAAGATGTTGGATAACCATTTGTCTGAAGTGATGTAGGGTTTCCTGCCCAAGCAGGGGGTTGGGCTAGAAGACCTCCAAGGTCCCTTCCAACTCTGTTGTTGTTATTATTATTATATCACATGACACCACGAAAATTATCTTAGCATTTTTAGATCAACTAAACAACGAAACCCAAGAGATCACAGTTCCTTCTTTCCCGATCCAAGCATAAAAACCTAGGCTGAACGTTGTACACTACTTGTTGAACAGCTTACAAGCTTATTTGCAACGGAGGTAAACATCTCTCCCATTAGCGTGCAAAGAAAATGGATGGAAAATGTACAAGTAAAATCTCACAGGGCTTTTTAGGGAACTGTTTCAGCTGCTTCTTTAAAAAGCCGTAGTGAAAAAAACTATCGTGGGAATAAAACTTGCCACCAGAACTACAAATCCACCCTAAGTTTCCTTTCCTGAAGGAAGGGTTAAGTACTCTGCCAATCACGGCCAAAAATCTCTCCTTAAAGAAATAACAATTCCTCCTGAAAGTTAATTAAGGAGAGATTGTAAGAATACTTTTTTTAAAAAATTGAGATATCTTAGAAAGTACTGGTTTTACAACTACAGCAAAGCAACACAGCAATGTTATACCATTTACAGTGGTCCCCCGAGTTTCGCGATCTCGATCATTGCGAAACACTATATCGCGATTTTTCAACCCGGAAGTAAAAACACCATCTGCGCATGCACGCCCTTTTTTCTATGGCCACGCATGCGTAGATGGCGCCGGGCAGATCAGCTGCTGGGCGGCTTCCCTGGGTCTTCCCCCTCTTGCTGGCGGGAGGGCGAGCGGCGGGCATCAGCGAGGAGTTTGCGTGGGCGGCGGGGAAACCCCAGCGCCGCTTCCCAGCTGAGTCCTGAAGCCAAACGCGGAAGTTCGCTTCAGGACTCAGCTGGGAAGCGGCGCGAGCGAACGGCATGGGCAGGCGAAGGGAGGGCGCGCGGGCAGGCAGGCGGCGGACAAGCGGCGGGCGGACAAGTGGCGGGCGCGGCAGCAGCGAGGAGTTTGCGTGGGCGGCGGGGAAACCCCAATCTTCGGCTCCTCGCTGCTGCGGCGGAAGTAAAAACACCATCTGCGCATGCGCAGATGGTGTTTTTACTTCCGCACCGCTACTTCGCGAAAAACAGATCATCGCGAGGGGTCCTGGAACGGAACCCTCGCGATAATCGGGGGACCACTGTATTTCCAAATGACAAAGGGCACCTAAGCAAAACACACAGACCAAATTAAAAGGAGGCTTCTCCCCGTCTTTTCTGGTCCTGTTTCCTCCCAGGAGATGCCTAGAGAGGCCCCACGGAGGCTTCTCCCTGCCTTTTCCGGTTACTGTTTCGGAGGCTCGGGTTTGTAAGTGGAAAATGGTTCTTGAGAAGAGGCAAAAAAAAAATTGAACACCCAGTTCTTACCTAGAAAATAATCGTAAGTAGAGGCCTTTGTAGGTAGTGGTACCACTGTATATTAAGAGGAGAGGGGCAGGCAAGATTTCAAGTGACCCTACCAGCCAGGAAACTATATAATGTATGTATGACTGGTTTTTATATAATGGGTTTTTAACTGTTTTTTAGTATTGGATTTTGTTGTACTGTTTTACTGCTGTTGTTAGCCGCCCCGAGTCTGCGGTGAGGGGCGGCATACAAATCCAATTAATAATAATAATAATAATAATAATAATAATAATAATAATAATAATAATACTGAAGATCCTGATTTTGGGGGGAGGGGGGGATCGGCAGAGATATTTTTATTTGTCATCTAGCAATATTTTTTTTGCAATTTTGCCAAATCTCTACGCAAAACACAATAGCAATCTCTGCACCTGGGGTTTGGGACCGCTTTCAATATTTTTAATTTTCAAATTAATTATATTAACAGCTGCTATTTATCTTAATTTTAATTAATTTTCAAGTTAATTATATTAACAACTGCCATGAATGCATTTATCATAGCTTGTAGCTTTTTTTCCCCTTTATCGATACCGTGTTTCCCTGCAAATAAGGCCGGGTTTTACATTATTTTTTGCTCAAAAAAGACGCATTAGGGTTTATTTTCTGGGAAATAACGTACAAAATGCGTCTGTTCGGGTGACAATCTTAACTGGGGCTTATTTTTGGGGTAGGGAGTGAATGAATGAATGAATGAATGAATGAATGAATGAATGAATGTGTCAAGTTGCTGCTGGTGGTGATGGTGATAAAATGAATGAATGAATTCCAGTTTTAATTAGCTGGCCATGCTTAATGGCATTCTTCATCCAGTATCTTCCTTTTATATAAATGTTCATAGGACTGCACTTATCTTTTTAAAAAATGTATAATCTACAGTTCGCAGTGATGGCGAACATTATTTGATTTGCGGGCCAAAAGGGAGTTCGGAGAATTGGTAGAACCAGTAGCGGAAATTCTGAGTAGTTTGGAGAACCAGTAGTAGAAATTTTAAGTAGTTCGGAGAACCAGTAGTGGCCATTTTGTATAGTTCGAAGAACTGGAAGCAGCAATTTTGAGTACTGTATCTGGAGAACCAGCAGCAGTAATTTTGAGTAGTTCAGAGAACTGATAGTGGCCATTTTGAGTAGTTCAGAGAACCGGTAGCGGCAATTTTGAGTAGTTCAGAGAACCGGTAGCGGCAATTTTGAGTAGTTTGGAGAACCGGTAGTGGCAATTTTGAGTAATTTGGAAAACGGGTAGCGGCAATTTTGAGTAGTTCAGAGAACTGGTAGCGGCAATTTTGAGTAGTTTGGAGAACCGGTAGCGGCAATTTTGAGTAGTTCAGAGAACTGGTAGTGGCAATTTTGAATAGTTTGGAGAACCGGTGACGGCAATTTTGAGTAGTTTGGAGAACCGGTAGTAGCCATTTTGAGTAGCTCAAAGAACTGGTAATGGCCATTTTGAGTAGTTCAGAGAACCAGTAGTGGCAATTTTGAGTACTTCAGAGAACCGGTAGCGGCAATTTTGAGTAGTCCAGAGAACCAGTAGTGGCAAATTTGAGTAGTTCAGAGAAGCAGCAGTGGCCATTTTGAGTAGTCTGGAGAACTGGTAACGGCAATTTTGAGTACTTCAGAGAACCGGTAGCAGCAATTTTGAGTAGTTCAGACAACCGGTAAAAACCACCTTGGACTAGCCCCACCCCCATCTATTCTCTGCCTCCCGAATTCCAGCTGATTGGGAAGAAATGGGAATTTTGCGGTATCCTTCCGCTGGAGTGGGGGAGGGAATGGAGATTTTACAGTATCCTGTAAAAGATTATCTACTAGACCAGATTATCTCCGAGACTGCCTTCTGCCGCTTGAATCCCAGTGGCCAACTAGGTCCCACAGAGTTGGCCTTCTCCAAATCCCATCAACTACACAATGTTGTTTGGTGGGACCTAAGAGAAGAGCCTTTTCTGTAGGGGCCCGGCCCTCTGGAATCAGCTTCCCCCAGAAAATTGCACTGCCCCCACCCTCCTCGCCTTCTGTAAAAACTTAAAGACCTATTTATGCCGCCAACCTTAGGGACATTAGAACCTAGACTTCGGACAATAGAAACATAGAAACATAGAAGTCTGCCAGCAGAAAAAGACCTCATGGTCCATCTAGTCTGCCCTTATACTATTTTCTGTATTTTATCTTAGGATGGATCTATGTTTATCCCAGGCATGTTTAAATTCAGTTACTGTGGATTTATCTACCACGTCTGCTGGAAGTTTGTTCCAAGGATCTACTACTCTTTCAGTAAAATAATATTTTCCCATGTTGCTTTTGATCTTTCCCCCAACTAACTTCAGATTGTGTCCCCTTCAAATACAATGAATGTAGTGTGTTTCGATGTGTGAATGGTAATGGATGATTTTAACTTTATTGGTGTTTTTTTAAAGTTTTAGTCATATTAATTGGAGTTTTTAGTTATACATATACTTTATATTGTTTCTCAATATGTTGTGAGCCGCCTCGAGTCCTCGGAGAATAGGATAAGAGATTAGTGTAGAGTAGACAGTAGAGAATAGAAAGTAGAGTTGAATAGTAGAGAGTAGAGAGAGTTGGGTTTGGAGAGTAGAGACTAGAGAATAGAATAGAATAGAATAGAATAATGGAATGTAGAATAGAATAGAATAGAATAGAATAGAATAGAATAGCATAGTTGGAAGGGACCTTGGAGATCTTCTAGTCCAACCCCCTGCTTAGCCAGGAAATCCTACACCACTTCAGACAAATGGTTATCCAACATCTTCTTAAAAACTTGGAGCATTCACAACCTCTGGAGGCAACTTCTGTTCCATGGATTAATTGCTCTCAATGTCAGGAAATTTCTCCTCAGTTCTAGGCTGCCTCTCTCCTTACTTAGTTTCCACCCATTGCTTCTTGTTCTACCCTCAGGTGCTTTGGAGAATAGGTGGACCCCTTATTCTTTGGGTCTACCCCTGAGATACGGCGGTCTCTAGACTTTCTTTTCATTAACGTAGACATACCCAGTTCCAGCAAACCGATGGTTGGTAATGTTATGTCAAAAGGCAGAAAGGAGGGGGGGGAGGGGGGGACATCCCTTTTTTAGAAACATAGAAGATTGACGGCAGAAAAAGACCTCCTGGTCCATCTCGTCTGCCTTTATACTATTCCCTGTATTTTATCTTAGGATGTGTTGTGATTCCGTCTGAGGCCCCTCAGGGAACGGCTGATCCTCTGCCGGCTTCCTGCTCAGAGGGGGAGGATGAGGAACAGGAGGTTCAGGCAGACGGGGAGGAGGAATCTCAGGCTGAGGGAGAAGGAGGACAGCCAGAGTCCCCCGAGAGGGAGCTCTCCGCAGCAAGCAGCCTGGATTCCTTAGATGAAAATGCACAAGCAATAATCGATCTCCGGCAGAGAAGAGCAACACAACGAAGGGGACAATTAGCCAGGTACTTTCAGCACTAAAGAGGCAACAGCTGGGTTTGGGTGTGGTGCTCTCTGGAAAGGCTGAAAAGGCAGACCCACCCTTCCTGGCTTGTGGAGTATTATCTTTGGGAGTCCTGGGACCTGGCTGTGATCTTTGGCGTCTTGGAATTCTGGTTTGTGACTTTGAATACTGAAACCTTGGGGGGGAAAGGTGTGGGTCTTATTCTCTACAGTGGTGGGTGTGCCAGCAAGAAGTCTGCTGTATTGTCTGGCCATCAGGACTCTGCTGTGAAGTCTCATAGCCTGCCTGTTGGGAAGAACAGGTTTTTCTCTGTGTTTATTTTTCAAACTATAAAGTGCTTTTGCTTTTACCAGCGTGTCTGGATGCTTTTTCCAGTTGGTGTTGAAGTCTGGGGGCACCCAGACAGAACAGGATGGATCTAAGTTTATCCCAAGCATGTTTAAATTCAGTAACTGTGGATTGACCAACCACGTCTGCTGGAAGTTTGTCCCAAGCATCTACTCCTCTTTCAGTGAAGTAATATTTTCTCACGTTGCTTCTGAACTTTCCTGCAACTGACCTCAGATTGTGCCCCCCTTGTTCTTGTGTTCACTTTCCTATTAAAAACACTTCCCTCCTGAACCTTATTGAACTCTTAAATGTTTCGATCGTGTTCCCCCTTTCCCCCTTATTCGCTGCCAAAACGCCACTTGCAACATTCCGATTCCGCTAATCGGGGATGGGGGGACTTAGAGGATAGATAGACTGACCCCATCTTGGAAAACGACACCGCGGAGAGAGAAAAACTGAGGAAAGAATTTTGAGAATTCGGGCCAACAAAGTCACCCTAAAATGCCATCGGAAGATCATTCACGGTGCACCATGTATTTTGAGACGTCTTAGAAAAGAAAAACAATTGTGGCCCGGGAATCGCTATCAAAAATAAACATGCCCAGCCCTGGATTCGAAACAATTAAGATGTGTTTTGCTTGGTGCCAAGCTGTGCTGCCAACAGTCTGGCCTGCCCTCGGGTTGAGGCTATGGGTGAATGTGAAAAACAGTTAAACATTTCATAGACCTTGCAATTAAAATTAAAAGCACCCTCTTCTCTTCTGCCTCTTCTGCCTCCTCTCTCCCTCTCCCTTTATACTCCCTCTTTCTCTCTTTTCTCACTCTCTTCTTTCTCTCTCCTTTCTTCTCTTTCTCTTTCCTCTCTCCTTTCTTCTCTTTCTCTCTCCTCTCTCCTTTCCTCTTTCTCTTTCTTCTTTTTTCCTTCTCTCTACTTTCTTTTCTCCCTCTTCCTTCTCTCTCTCCTTTCTCTCTTTGTCTCTTTTCTCTGTCTTCTTTCTCTTTCTATCCTCTTCTTTCTCCTTCCCTTTTTCTTTCTTTTCTCTCTTCTTTCTTTCTCCTCTCTTCCCTCTCTTTCTCTTCTCTCTTCCTTCTCTTTCTTTTCTCTCTTCTCACTCTCTTTTTCTCTCCTTTCTTTCTTTTCTCTCTTCCTTCTGTCACTCTCTTTTTTCCTGCTCCTTCTTTTTCTCTCTCTTCCTTCTCTCTCCCTCTTCTTTCTCTCTCTCTTCTTTCTCTTTCTCTCTTTCCCTTTTATCTTTTTTTCTCCCTTCTCTCCCTCCTTTCTCACTTTCTCTCCTTTCCTCTCTTTCTTTCTCTTCTCTCCTTTCCTCTTTTTCTCCCTTCTCTCTCTCCTTTCTCTTTTCTCTCTTCTTTCTCTCTCCTCTCTTTCTCTCTTCTCTCCTTTTCTTTATTTTCTCTTTTCTCTTTCTGTCTTCTCTTTCTCACTCCTTTCTTTTCTCTCTCTCTCTTCTCTTTCTCTCACAAAGTAAACTTCTAAGTTGAGAACTACCCACAAACCCAAGTCTGGGAAAACAACTATTTATTTGTGACTTCCAGCTGCGAGAAGGGACTACAGCTGCTGTGACAGGAAATGACAAAACTGTAGTCCCGACCATTATTTGCGCACCTCCTATTTCCAGTTATTATTCTTACAATAAGCCAGGGCTATGGGAAAAAATATTATTTCAATGCTTATTGGCTTGGCTTTGTTTTTCTGCTCCGTGACATTTTGAACCAACTGTTTATCCGGCACAGCGAGCAAAGAAGGTAAAAGGAAGCCTTGAAAATGTCACTTCTGAGAAGGACACACAAATTGTAAGGCTGAGAATTTTTTTTGGGGGGGGGGGGGGATTTTTCTCCCTATAAAGGCATCAATATTGTCTCTCTCAAATCCAGCATACCAAATGTTGTGGTTCCGTCTGAGGCCCCTCAGGGAACGGCTGATCTTCTGTCGGTTTCCAGCTCAGAGGGAGAGGATGAGGAACAGGAGGTGCAGGCAGACGAGGAGGAGGAATCCCAGGCTGAAGAAGAGGGAGGACAGCCAGAGTCCCCCCAGAGGGAGCTCTCCCCAGCAAGCAGCCTGGATTCCTTAGAGGAAAATGCACAAGCCATAATTGATCTGCGACAGAGAAGAGCTACACAGCGAAGGGACCAATTGGCTAGGTACTTTCAGCATTAAAGAGGCAACAGCTGGGTTTGGGTGTGGTGCTCTTTGGAAAGGCTAAAAGGCAGACCCACCCTTCCTGGCTTGTGGAGTTTTATCTTTGAGAGTCTTGGGACCTGGCTCTGAACTTTGGCGTCTTGGAATCCTGGTTTGTGCCTTTGACTACTGAAACCTTGGGGTGGGTGTGCCAGCAAGAAGCTTGCTGTATTGTCTGGACATCAGGACTCTGCTGTAAAGTATTATAGCCTGTCTGTTGGGAAGAACAGGTTTTCCTCTGTGTTTATTTTTTCCAGCTATAAAGTACTTTTGCTTTTACCAGAGTGTCTGGCTGTTTTTTCCAGTTGGTGTTGAGGTCTGGGGGCACCCAGACAGAACACCAAACAGGAAGTAAGAAAACATCTCAAGGAAAATGATTTCCAATTAGGCCGGAAATGAATGCAACAGCTTGGAGAAATAAGCAGAAAAATAAAATTGTTTAAAAAAAAAAAAAAATCAGTCATGAAAAAGATGAATCTCGCAGGACGAACCAGAAATATTGAATAAAAAGGGTAAAGGGAAGAATGCCCGGTTTAATTTTGTTTTAAAATCCGTTGGTGCCAATCAAAATGAAATAAATGCTTTGGGTATTTTTTAACCATTAAAAAACACCTGTTTTATTTAAAACGGGGTAGTTATTTTCAAGAAAGTTGAAGAACAGTGCAGGGGCAATGATATCTTTCAAGAACCTCCGGAGTATTGAACACACACGTACGAACCAACTGATAAAAGACCAACAAAATGGTTTTCTATATTCGACGTCACAATAAGTTGTGAACTAACTGTATGTGTAAGATATTCCTCTGTTTCATGCCCTGAAATATAATTGTCTATTTAGAGTTCTCATATATGCCGTATTTTTTGGACTATTAAGATGCACCTAAATTTACAGGAGGAAAGGATGGGGGGGGAGTTTTTGGCCTCTATAGAACCGGTAGTAACTTCGCGGCCTAGGTCGCTAGAATTGGCAATGACCCAGGCTGGCCACGCCCCCAAGTTGGTTGTCCCAGCGGTGCCATGGGCGCCCCCAAGTGGTGGGCAGCAGACAGTGAGGTTAGGCGAACCGTCCTGGTAGGAAATTCCAGAATGCCAAAAAAATCAAAGTGTGGGTTATGACCTATAAAGCCCTTCATGGCACCGGACCAGAATATCTCCAGGACCGCCTTCTGCCGCACGAATCCCAGCGACCAGTTAGGTCCCACAGAGTTGGCCTTCTCCGGGTTCCATCAACTAAACAATGTCGTTTGGCGGGACCCAGGGGAAGAGCCTTCTCTGTGGCGGCCCCGACCCTTTGGAACCAACTCCCCCCAGATATCAGAGTTGCCCCCACCCTCCTAGCCTTTCGTAAGCTCCTTAAAACCCACCTCTGTCGTTAGGCATGGGGGAATTGATACTTTCCCTCCCCCTAGGCTTATAAAGTTTTATGTATGGTATGCTTGTATGTATGATTGGTTTCTAAATTGGGGTTTTAAATTAACTTAAATATTAGATTTGTTTACATTGTATTATTATTGCTGTGAACCGCCCTGAGTCTGCGGAGAGGGGCGGCATACAAATCTGATGAATAAATAAAATTTAAAAATAACATGATTTTGCTTCCTGCGCGTGTGCACGCACACACAAAAACCCATGCGCAGAAGCAAAATCTCGCTGGGGCTTGTATGTGCACATGCTAGAGACCTGAAGCTGCATGCGCTGCGCACCGTAGCGCCAGTAGCAGCAACCCCTGCCTGCTTAGAAGCATGTATTCTGGACTCAGTTGTGGTCTAAGTTGAGGACTACATACATACACACACCACACAAAAATCTACATATCTCCATATTTATATCTAATTATCTCTCTATCATCTCTCTATCTGGAAAGAGACAAACATAGCTGAAATACTGGGGAGATACTCAGAAAACCAATGAATTATCAGTTTATTCTTATTTTATTTTCAGTTTTCTGAAAGACCAGGCCACCGTCTTTGAGACACTAAGTTAGGATAGCACCAGAATAAGATGAGGAAAATACAATGGTACCTCTACCTACAAACGCCTCTACTTACAAACTTTTCTAGATAAGAACCAGGTGTTCAAGATTTTTTTGCCTCTTCTCAAGAACCATTTTCCACTTACAAACATGAGCCTGCAAAAAAGTCACCGGAAAAGGCAGGGAGAAGCCTCCGTGGGGCCTCTCTAGGAATGTTCTGGTAGGAAACAGGGCCGGAAAAGGAGAGAAGCCTCTGTGGGGCCTCTCTACGAATATCCTGGGAGGAAACAGGGCAGGAAAAGGCAAGGAGAAGCCTCCGTGGGGCCTCTCTAGGAATCTCCTAGGAAACAGGGCCTACACCCTCCCTGTGGTTTCCCCAATCGCACACATTGTTTGATTTTACATTGATTCCTATGGGAAAAATTGCTTCTTCTTACAAACTTTTCTACTTAAGAACCTGGTCACGGAACGAATTAAGTTCGTAAGTAGAGGTACCACTGTAGTAGGAAAAAAATAGCAATTATTCTCACTCTGATTTCTCAGCTTGTTAGAAACAATGGAATTTTCAATGTCTCGTCCCACAGAACATGACAGTTGCTCCATCTACAGCTAGCAGGACTTCAATCAAGAACAAGAACATTTTCCAATATGGTGTAAAAGAGACTGCGCTATCATAAAACAGAGGATGTGATTCTTTTCAGAAAACAACAGAGCCAATCTTATCATTCCCACAAGGAAAGCTTGTTTTACCACCAAAAATTTCAACATTTGAAAACAAAAGTGCTTTTATCTTAAGATCTTAGCAAATAACCTTTATTTTTTTTAAAAAACCAAACAAACTTGAATAATGTGCTGGATAGATTTAAATACCCCAACAGAAGTTCAACAGACTCCCTGCTGTAATGTACATTTTAAAATATATATACTGTATTTTTTGGAGTATAAGTATCTTTTTCCTCCCTAAAAGGGACGGAAATCAGTACAGTGGTACCTCTACCTATGAATGCCTCTACCTATGACCTTTTCTAGATAAGAACCGGGTGTTCAAGATTTTTTGCCTTTTCTCAAGAACCATTTTCCACTTACAAACCCGAGCCTCTGAAACTATAACCGGAAAAGGCAGGGAGAAGCCTCCATGGGGCCTCTCTAGGAATCTCCTGGGAGGAAACAGGGCCGGAAAAGGCAGGGAGAAGTCTCCGTGGGGCCTCTCTAGGAATCTCCTGGGAGGAAACAGGGCCGGAAAAGGCAGGGAGAAGTCTCCGTGAGGCCTCTCTAGGAATCTCCTGGGAGGAAACAGGGCCTCCATCCTCCCTGTGGTTTCCCCAATTGCACGCATTATTTGCTTTTACATTGATTCCTATAGGAAAAATGTTTTCTTCTTACAAACTTTTCTACTTAAGAAACTGGTCACGGAACGAATTAAGTTCGTAAATAGAGGTACCACTATCTCTTCTTTTTTTTCCCCTCCCCTACCCCTTCTTCTGAACCGGCCCCACAATCTTGGCCTGTGAGTTCAAAGGGAAGTTATGAGAGTTTGGATTTCAATGCCTGCCAGACGGCGGAAAAACCAAAACTGTTTTAAAGAATTCACTGCGATCAATAGGCCGCATTGTTCCTCCCGCTGGCTCTTCCCTCGGTGTGAATCAGTGCCATATTGTTCCAACAACGGCTAATGGAAAGCAGGATGGGTCCTCAGAGCCCGAGGGGGGCCAGTCGGTTATCTCTGGAAACCAAGACACTAAGACCAATAAGGAACAAATGGCCACAGTGTTCAACACACTGTACTCACAAGCCAGCTGTAACCGACACAAACTGCAGCATCACACAGATGTATTTTGTCAGGAACCCCTCCTTCTAACGGGGGGGGATCTGAACAGATCAACAATCAAATCCGATCAATCAAAGATCTCTGTGCTAAATGAGAAGACCAAACGGATCCCTGAGGAGGAGGAGGAGGAGGAGGAAGAAGAAGCAGAAGCAGAAGAAGAGGAAGAAGAAGGAGGAGGAGGAGGAGGAAGAAAAAGAAGAAGAGGAGGAGGAGGAGGAGGAAGAGGAAGCAGAAGAGGAAGAGGAAGAAGCAGAAGAAGAGGAAGCAGAAGAGGAAGAAGAACAGGAAGAGGAAGAAGAAGAAGCAGAAGAGGAAGAAGAAGAGGAAGAAGAAGAAGAGGAGGAGGAAGAAGAGGAGGAGGAGGAAGAAGAAGAGGAGGAGGAAGAAGAAGAAGCGGAAGAGGAAGAAGGAGAAAAAGAAGAGGAGGAAGAGGAAGAAGAGGAAGAAGAAGAAGAGGAAGAAGAAGCAGAAGCAGAAGAAGAAGCGGAGGAAATGGAAAAAGAGGAGGAAGAGGAGGAAGAGGAAGAAGAAGAAGAAGAAGATAGAAGGGTAGGATAGGGTAGAGTAGAGTAGAATAGAATAGAATAGAACAGAACTCTTTATTGACCAAGTGTGTTTGGACACACAAGGAATTTGTCATTGGTGTATATGGGAAAAAAGGAGAACACATAATTTGTCAGGAATAGTACACGTCTAGCATAATATTAGCATATAGTCTAGTCTAGTGTAGTCTAGTCTAGTGTCATGATGGCAAACCTATGGTACTCGTGTATACTATACTATTACTTGTATATTAATGCAGTGGTACCTCGTGATACGAACCCCTCGTGATAGGAACCCGGGGTTCGGAAAATTTTTGCCTCTTCTTACGAACTTTTTTCGGCTTACGAACCCACCGCAGATCGCAAAATGGCGCTCCGCTGGGCCTTTTGAGCAGGGGTGATGAAGTTACCTAGTTGAGCTACGATTACTCTCTTCTAGCCGTTTCTCTTTATCTGCTAAACACATTTGACGCACCAAATATTCCCGCCAGCTGCTTGGTTTAGCCACTTCCAACCAGCACACAAGCTTACGTGGCCTTTACTCATCAGAGAGAGCAGAGTCCTCAGGCATTTTGCAACATCAAGCCAACGGCGTCATTTATCATGAAATACATCTTTATTATTATTATTATTATCCCAATCATTAGCCATTGCCTAGCAACCCTGGGGCCTGCTAAGTCCGAGTGGAAAGATGGAACCTGACAAGATGCATTTTTAACATATTCGTCCTTTTTGCAACTCCTGGAGCTAATGCAATGTCACTCAAGAGGTTACGGCTGTCACTCATCAAAATCACCCTTCGTTTGACACTAATAATCCCCTCGTTTTCCGCTGAAGCAAACTAACAGCAGGGATCTTTCAAAGAGACTTTGCCCTGATTTTATGAAATGGACGCGCCCTCCAGAGATCGCTTGAGGATACCTATTTTAACACCAGTAGTAGTGGGTGTGTAATCTTGCTGTCTCTAGGTCTTCATCTTCTGAAGCAGACTGACCAAAATATGTACTATGGGTAGTCTTTGAGTTATAATCACTCACTTAGTGACTTAAGACAGTGATTCTCAACCTTTCTAGTGCCGTGACCCCTTAATACAGTTCCTCATTGTTGTGATTCAGCCTGAGGCTCCTCAGGGACCGGCTGGATCTCTGCCGGATCCATGCCCAGAGGAGGAGGACAGTGAACAGGAGGGGGAGGACCAGGCAGACGGGGGAGAGGAACGTCAGGAAGAGGAGGAGGGAGAGCAGCTTGAGACCCCCCGGGGGGGCCTCTCCCCAGCTAGTAGCCTGGATTCATTGGATGAAGACGCACAGGCTATAATAGACATGAGGCAGCGACGTGCAGCTCAAAGACGGGGCCAATTAGAAAGGTATTTCCATCCCTGAATTGGCAACAGCTGGGTTTGGGTGTGGTTCTCCTCAGCAGGGTTGAAAAGGCAGGCCCGCCCTTACAGTCTTGTGGAGAGTTATCAACTGGGAGTCCTGTGACCTTGCTTCGATTCTCGGGGTCTCTGATCTTGGCTTGTGGCCTAGAAGTCTGGAAGACTTGGGGGAGGCGTGGGTTTTATTATCTCCAGCGTTGTTTTTGCCAGCAAGAATCCTGTTTTATTGCCTGGCCTTCGTGAAACCTCTGTGAAGCTTCATCGTGTTCCTGTCTGTAAGAACAGTTTTTGTTACCTGTGTTTGCTTTGAATTATATAAACTGCCTTTGCTTTTTACCAGTGTGTCTGGCTACTCGTTTTGGTTGGTGTTGGCGCCTGGGGGCACCCAGACAGAACACTCATGTTGTGGTGACCCCCAACCATAAGTCTAGTGCCAATTCTCCCAACAGAGCTTTAAGCTGATTGGCAGAAAGGTCAGAGGGACACCCCCACTGTAAACGCCTGGTTGGAGGGATTGTAAAAATATGTTCCAAGACGCCAGAATAGAAGCTTTAGTTCCTAACACCATGGGAAATTTGTTTTTTCCCTTGGTCTTAGGCGACCCTTGTGAAATGGTCGTTCGACCCCCAAAGGGACCCCGACCCCCAGACTGAGAACCACTGACTTAAGAGTTACTTAAATGAGAGTTCATTGAAGATTTACTTAAGTGACTTAACAACAGCATTGAAAAAAGTGATTTGTTATGACTGCGATTCAAACTTACAACTGTCACAGCATCGCCACATTCACATGGTTAAAATTCAGACTCTTGGAAACTGGCTCATATTTATGACGGCCCCGGAGTCACGCAATGCCCATTTGCGACTTTCCGACAAGCAAAGTCGATGGGGAAGCCAGATTCATTTAACAACCGGGTTACCCACTTTGCAACTGCAGCGACAAATTGTGCCGAGAAGCGGTTTTCACTTAGCGATGGAAATTTTGGGGTTCAATTGGGGTCATAAGTCGAAGTCGACCTAAATTGTTCTTTCCATCTGCACGGATTCCTGATAATCCCGATAATGCTAATAGGCCAATACAGTGGTACCTCTACTTACGAACTTAATTGGTTCCGTGATCAGGTTCTTCAGTAGAAACGTTTGTAAGAAGAAGCAATTTTTCCCATAGGAATCAATGTAAAAGCAAACAATGTGTGCGTTTGGGGAAACCACAGGGAGGGTGGAGGCCCTGTTTCCTCCCAGTAGATTCCTAGAGAGGCCCCACAGAGGCTTCTCCTTGCCTTTTCCGGCTTTGTTTCCTCCCAGGAGATTCCTAGAGAGGCCCCACAGAAGCTTCTCCCTGCCTTTTCCGGCCCTGTTTCCTCCCAAGAGATTCCTAGAGAGGCCCCACGGAGGCTTCTTCCTGCCTTTCCCAGTTACAGTTTCGGAGCCTCGGGTTTATAAATGACAAATAGTTTTTGAGAAGAGGCGAAAAAAATCTTGAACACCCGGTTCTTATCTAGAAAAGTTCGTAAGTAGAGGCGTTCTTAGGTAGAGGTACCACTGTACCAATTTTTGGTAAAGTTTTACATATATTTTTGTCCTAAAGACAGGCCGTACCACTCCATACACCTCTCCAGTATTCCTTACTTGTATGGGCCACTCTGCGCACCGACAGCAAAACCCGAGATGCGCATGCAGCTCTGGGTGACCGGCGGGCAGGGCGTGCTCGCCCGTCAAGATCTTCACATGCACAGGAAGCAAAACCTTGGAAGAGGATGCGAGCACGCATGAGATTTCGGTGTGTGCGGAAGCAAAAACCCACCAAAATCTCTCGCGTGTGGGCCTCCTCTCGCCCGATTTTGCTTCCCTGCGCATGTGAAGAAGCAAAATATTGACGGACGCACCCGCTTGCATGCCAGTCGCCCAGAGCTGCGCGCTGATCGCAACGGTAGTGCCGGTGAGTAGGAACCCCCGCCTGCACCTGTCCACAATGCTACTCACCCGTTACAATTCCCTTAAGTGCAAATCTTGGATTTGAAAACATTTCCTCGGGGCTCCTAAATTAAAATAACCTGGGAAGCCGATTCTGTTTCAAGCTTTGCCAAAAAACGCACTGGGCTTGCTGAAGAGTAATACATTTTTAATTGGCCAAGTGAATTTTAGATTACAAAGGCCGTAGCCGTGGCCAGGCACATAAGGCATTTGAAAAGATAAAATGTACTAAAAGAAAATAGTGGCAGGTCACTTTGATGTTGCCTGAAGTTCCTAACAAGTTTATCGCAGCCCTCGATCTCAAAGCAGGAAGCAAAACTTCAACAAACCTCCACATGAGTTCTGCCAGTCCTTTAAGGCAGTGTTTCCCAACCTTGGCAACTTGAAGATATCTGGACTTCAACTCCCAGAATTCCCCAGCCAGCGGATGCTGGCTGGGGAATTCTGGGAGTTGAAGTCCAGATATCTTCAAGTTGCCAAGGTTGGGAAACACTGCTTTAAGGTACCTCTTCCATGTCCAAAGCAAGGAATTTTAATTCTCTTCCATTTCCCTCTCTTTTTCCTTCTTCCTTCTTTTTCATCTTCTCCTTCTCTTCCTACTCTTTCCCCTTTCTTCATCCTCCTCCTCAACTTCTCCTCCTTTCTCTTCCTTCTCTTTTTCCTCTTTTACTTCTTTTCTTATCCTTCTCTTCTTCCTTCTCCTTTTCCTCTCCTTTTCTTTCTTCTCCCTTTTCTTCTCCTCCTCCTCCTCCTCCTCTCCCCTCCTCCCCTTTCTTCTGCCTCCTTCTCTTCTTCCTTCTCCTTTTTCCTCTCCTTTTCCTTTTTCCTTCTTCTCCCTTTTCTTCTCCTTCTTCCTCCTGTTTCTTTTTCATTCTCTCCTCCTTTTCCTCTTCCTCCTCCCTGCTTCTCTTCTTTCTTTTCTTCTTCTCCTTTGTCCTCTTTCTCTTCTACCCCCTCCTCCTCCTCCTGTTCCTCTTTTTCTCCACCTCCACATCCTCCTCCAAACCTGAATAATGGACTAATGGATTAAGGAGGGCCACCAAATGAAACAATAACCACAACCACAATTACTACTACTACTACTACTACTGCTGCTGCTGCTGCTGCTACTACTACTACTACTACTACTAATAATAATAATAATAGTAATAATAATAATAATAATAAAAACAGCGGACATTTGAAAACCATCGGAATTGACAAAATCTCCATCTGTCAATTGCAAAAGGCCGCTTTACTGGGATCAGCAAACATAATTTGCCGGTACATCACGTAGTCCTAGGTGCTTGGGAGCGCCCGACTGGTGATGGAATACGAAATCCAGCATAGTGATCTCGTTTGCTGTGTTGTACTGACATAATAATAATAATAATAATAATAATAATAATAATAATAATAATAATAACAACAATAATAATAATAGACTTATATACTGCTTTATAGCCCTCTCTAACTGGTTTACACAGTCAGCCTCTGATCGCTAACAATTTGGGTCCTTATTAACCTCAGAAGGATGGAAGGCTAAGTGAACCTATAACAACAACTACAACAAAGACAACAATCTGAAACCAGAATTATTTTTAATTGGGGATAACTATTGATAAGCATGAGAAAAAGAACATAGATTTAATGCTACACATTATAACCGTGGCAAGGATATCCTACGCCCAGAAGTGGAAAAATAAAGATGTTCATACAGAAGAAGAAATTTTATTTAAAATATACTGCTCAAAAATATAGAGGGAACACTCAAAGCGATACAATTTCCCTATCTATTTACTATTACTGAAAACATCCAAAATATACTATACTGCTCAAAAAGATAAAGGAGACACTCAAATAACACATCCTAGATCTGAATGAATGAAATATTCTCATTGAATATTTCATTTGCACAACTATTCCATTTGCACAACAGCATGTGAAATTGATTGTCAGTCAGTGTTGCTTCCTAAATGGACAGTTTGATTTCGCAGAAGTTTTATTTACTTGGAGTTATATTCTGTTGTTTAAGTGTTCCATTATTTTTTTGAGCAGTGTACTAATAAAGTGTTCCCTCGATTTTCGCGGGTTCGAACTTCGCAAAAAGTCTATACCACGGTTTTTCAAAAATATTAATTAAAAAATACTTTGCGGGATTTTTTCCCTATACCATGGTTTTTCCCGCCCGATGACATCATATGTCATCACCAAACTTTCATCTGCATTTAATAACTATGTTTTTAATAAACTTTAATAAATAAACATGGTGAGTAATGATCTAAATGGTTGCTAAGGGAATGGGAAATTGCAACTTAGGGGGTTTAAAGTGTTAAGGGAAGGCTTGTGATACTGTCCATAGCCAAAAATAGTGTGTGTACTTCCGCATCTCTACTTTGCGGAAATTCGACTTTCGCGGGTGGTCTCGGAACGCATCCCCCGTGAAAATCGAGGGAACACTGCATGCACAAAAATGGACAGAGTGAGTTAAAGGACAAATGAGATACGGATTATTACGAAACCTGGAATGAATTATATAATTGCATAGAGAGATGAACCATAGATTAAAGATTAGAATAGTATGAAGAAGAAATTGCAAATAAACTAAAATTAGAATAAATATTGGAATAAAATATGGAAAAGGGGGAGAAAAGGGATCAATTAATGTAAACACTGAATAGACCATTATGTACCTTTTCTTTTTCTTATCCGTCTGTGTTGTATAATATTGTGATGCATGTGTTATGTTTTTAAATGTTTTATAAATAATTTTTTTTATTTTTAAAAAAAGACAATAAAAAACCCAGAAAGTTACAGGATGAGCAGAGTTGACAATGCTTTTTAAAAAAATGCACTCCTATAAAAATAGATAACCTTTCATTTGCTTTTCTTCAACGGTGCCTTTTAAAAAACTTCTCCCGGGGCTACAATTTTATCTTGCGGTCTTTAGTTAATTCCCTTCTTTTTAATTGAAATTACATTCCACCGAAAGGCATTCATTTTGTTTATTTTTTTGTAAGCCGGGGAGAAGATGGCAAGCAATCTGAACAATGAAACAAATTCTAAAAAGTTACTTGTACGGCATGGGTGTAAAACTGAAATAAAATTAAGGGGCGAGTTTTGAAGGCGAGAGAGATTCTTAAAATGAATCGGCAGCTAAAAGAAAGGAAATATAAAAATGAGTATAAAACTTTAAAGACGAATATCAAACTGAAGGCTCGACCAGAAACTTGAAAAATAAATGTAGTTGTGGTACGCTTATTTAGTTACTAAAATTTTTACGCCCCCCCCTGGCGCCTTGCAATGCGCAGAAGCAACAAAATGACAAAAATCACCCACACAAGCGCCCACTCGCGCAAATTTGCTTCCGTGCATGCGCAGAAGTAAAAGAGCACCAAAAATTTATTTTTTAAAAATGACAATGTGCACGGACCAGGAAAGATAGCGCTGGAGCTGTCACGTGCACAATCAGCGGGTCGCTACCGGACTACCGCACTGGGGCGTACGGACAGGAACCCACCTTTAGCTTGCACGTTATTAAACAAATAGGAAGCTAAGTAAACAGATATTAAGACAAGCAATGGAAACTGCAGTTTAATGTTTCCAAATGTAAAATAATGCACTTGGGGAAAAGGAATCCTCAATCTGAGCATTGCATTGGCAGTTCTGTGTTAGCAAAAACTTCAGAAGAGAAGGATTTAGGGGTAGTGATTTCTGACAGTCTCAAAATGGGTGAGCAGTGTGGTCGGGCAGTAGGAAAAGCAAGTAGGATGCTTGGCTGCATAGCTAGAGGTATAACAAGCAGGAAGAGGGAGATTGTGATCCCCTTATATAGAGCGCTGGTGAGACCACATTTGGAACACTGTGTTCAGTTCTGGAGACCTCACCTACAAAAAGATATTGACAGAATTGAACAGGTCCAAAGATGGGCTACAAGAATGGTAGAAGGTCTTAAGCATAAAACGTATCAGGAAAGACTTAATAAACTCAATCTGTAGAGTCTGGAGGACAGAAGGAAAAGGGGGGGACATGATCGAAACATTTAAATATGTTAAAGGGTTAAATAAGGTTCAGGAGGGAAGTGTTTTTAATAGGAAAGTGAACACAAGAACAAGGGGACCCAATCTGAAGTTAGTTGGGGGAAAGATCAAAAGCAATGTGAGGAAATATTATTTCACTGAAAGAGTAGTAGATCCTTGGAACAAACTTCCAGCAGACATGGTTGGTAAATCCACAGTAACTGAATTTAAACATGCCTGGGATAAACATATATCCATCCTAAGATAAAATACAAGAAATAGTATAAGGGCAGACTAGATGGACCATGAGGTCTTTTTCTGCCGTCAGTCTTCTATGTTTCTATGTTTCTACAACAAGAATTCTATATGCACAACAATGGAAAACAAAGTAATTCCCACGATGGAAGAATAGCTGGAGCTAGCAGAGATGCCCAAACTACCGTATTTTTTAGTGTATAAGACGCACCTTAGTTCTAGGGGAGGAAAATAGGGGAAAGAATCTGCTTACCAGGTATTCATCTGACTAGCATCCTTAGCCAGCACATTATTATTATTATTGTTGTTGTTGTTGTTGTTGTTGTTGTTGTTTATTTATTTATTTATTTATTAAATTTGTATGCCGCCCCTCTCCGTAGACATACCTGAGTGGCCTAGTGTTTTTCCCTACTTTCCCATAGCACATTATTTTATCCCCTGGTTCAGGCTTTAAAAAAAACTTCGTTCGGTGAGAGTAACAATGAAAGAGCTTGCAAGCTAGTAAGAAAGAGCTGGGAACATCATTAGCACCTGGAAAGAAACATTCGGAGCAAGTAGAGCAATGGAAAAAAAACCTGCAAAGTCTTAGGGCTTGGAAAACACTCTTTGCAGAGAGTAACAGTGAAAGAGCTTGCAAGCCAGTAAGAGCTGGGAAGATTGTTAGCACCTGGTTAGGGCTGGAAAGAAACTTATTCACAGCAAGTTAGAGCAATGGAAAAAACCCTGCAAAGACTTAGGGCTTGGAAAACATTCTTTGCAGAGAGAATCAATGAAAGAGCCTGCAAGGTAAGAGCTGGTAATGTCTTTAGCAGCTAGTTAGGGCTGGGGGGGAAAAGCTACATTCAGAGTATAAGACACACCCAAATTGTCAGCCTTTTAGGAAGGAAAAGGGTACATCTTATACTCCAAAAATTACGGTAACTGTTTTAATCCAAGAAAAGAATCTATCCAACTTTAATTTCTACTTGGAAACCCATCTAGATTTTGGGGTCAGACTGGAGGGAGGGGAGAAATATTTTGACTTTGGGATTTGAAGATGTAGGATTCATACCATAGATGTGACTAGTACCGTATATACCAAGTATGCAAAAATAAAAACTTGAGGTTGTAATTTCATTAGTCTTTTCCCCACAGCACCAAAAAGCTTTGGAAGTTAACTTTTATTTTCCTCTTTTTCCCCCCTTTCCCTTTTTACATTTCTCTCTTCTCGTTTTTTTCATCGTCCACTTATCTTTTTCCATTCCGACCATCTTTGCTTTTTGCTTTGAATTTTGTATTTTGATCATCTCCATAAAATGAAAACACACACAAACATAAAACTGAGCAACGAGAAGCTATTTTAAGAATCTCACATAAAATATATACACTGCTCAAAAAAAAAAATAAAGGGGACGCTTAAACATCACAATATAACTTCAAGTAAATCAAACTTATGAAATCAAACTGTCCACTTAGGAAGCAACACTGATTGACAATCAATTTCACCTGCTGTTGTGCACATTCAACTTTGTACAGAACAAATTATTCAATGAGAATATTTCATTGATTCAGATCTAGGATGTGTTTTTTGAGTGTTCCCTTTATTTTTTGAGCAAATTGAACATTTTAAAAAATTCCCCATATGCAGAAAATATTAGATGCTGCCTTTATTTTTTGCATTTTTATATTTTGATATCTATCTATCTATCTATCTATCTATCTATCTATCTATCTTTCTTTCTTTCTTTCTATCTGTCATCTATCTATCTATCTATCTATCTATCTATCATCTAGCTAGCTAGCTATCATCTATCCATCCATCTATCCATCTACCTACCTACCTATCTTTCTATCTATCTTTCTTTCAATCTATCTGTCATCTAGCTATCTATCTAGCTATCTATCATCTAGCTAGCTAGCTATCATCTATCCATTCATCTATCCATCTACCTACCTACCTACCTATCTTTCTATCTTTCTTTCAATCTATCTATCTATCTATCTATCTGTCATCTATCTATCTATCTATCTATCTATCTTTCTTTCTTTCTTTCTATCTGTCATCTATCTATCTATCTATCTATCTATCTATCATCTAGCTAGCTAGCTATCATCTATCCATCCATCTATCCATCTACCTACCTACCTATCTTTCTATCTATCTTTCTTTCAATCTATCTGTCATCTAGCTATCTATCTAGCTATCTATCATCTAGCTAGCTAGCTATCATCTATCCATTCATCTATCCATCTACCTACCTACCTACCTATCTTTCTATCTTTCTTTCAATCTATCTATCTATCTATCTATCTGTCATCTATCTATCTATCTATCTATCTATCTTTCTATCTATCTATCTATCTATCTATCATCTAGCTAGCTATCATCTATCCATCCATCTATCCATCTACCTACCTACCTACCTACCTATATTAGTCTACGGAGAGAAGTGGCATACAAATCAAATAAATAATAATAATCACCATCATCATCATTATCTGTCTGTCTGTCTGTCTGTCTGTCTATCTATCTATCTATCTATCTATCTATCTATCTATCTATCTATCTATCTATCTATCTTTCAATCTATTTATCATCTAGCTAGCTAGCTATCATCTATCCATCCATCTATCCATCTATCTACCTACCTACCAACCTACCTATCTTAGTCTACGGAGAGGGGCGGCATACCAATCAAATAAATAATAATAATAATAATCATCATCGGTCTGTCTGTCTGTCTGTCTGTCTGTCTATCTATCTATGACACAGTAATGATAGAAAGCCAGATAGATAGATAGATAGATAGATAGATAGATAGATAGATAGATAGATAGATATAAACAGACAGACAGACAGACATAGAGAGATTAGATACAGACAGACATAGAGAGAAATTAGGATAGATAGATAGACAGCTAGACAGAAATAGATATAGAGATTAGATAGACATAAAGATAGAATGATAGAAAGACAGCAAGATAGCTAGGAAGCTAGATAGAGATAGAGACAGAGAGATTAGATATAGCTAGATAGCTAGAGATAGAGATTTATAGATACAAATAATTGAGCAGCAAGATTTCCCCTGCATGCAGTAAAAAGCAAAGGCCTCCCAGCTCCCGTTGAAAACAGCCTTTATTTTGGGGCATGCTGTTCCCTTTTCCATCTTACCCCAATCCTGCACGTCAAAAGAACCACCACCAACTCACGGCTTGACTTCCGGACTCCACAAAGATCCCTGAAAACCTCTACAGACCTCCATCAAAAAATCCCTTGATGCATTTCTCCTCCGGCAAAGCCCCAGCACAGATTGGCGGCTCACATCAGCAGCAGCGTATCCGTATTCTGAGGCCAGCGAGAGAGAGAGAGAGAGGAAGTGTGCAGAAGCGGACGATTGCCAAAACAAGCAGCAAGCCAAAGGACTGGAATTTGGGAGTCCCAAAATAGAAGCGGCTCAGCAAACCGCTCTTTTGAGCTGACGGAGCCCAGCGGAGAAGCAGATCAAATGGGCAACCGCCCCAGTTTTACCCAAGCCAACATTATTATTATTATTTTTATTTTGAAGACCAGAGAACACAGAAAGGAGGTGAAGAATTGCAGTTGTTCTGTCGGGCTCTCTGGTAGAATCCTCCCAAAAATTCACAGGTACAAATTTCAGACACACACACGTTTGAAAATTCAAAACGATGTTCTTTATAATGAAAATTCACTTAAACCAAGCCCTCTTTTAGTATAGCAAAGAGCACTCGTCTCCAAACAAACTGGTAATTTGTACAAGTCCCTTATCAGTTCTGTGACACTTAGCTTGCAGCTGTGAGGCAATTCACAGTCCTTCTTCTTTCACAAAGTGAAACACACTTTGCTCTGGTTTAGTTTCAAAGCGGGGAAAAATCAGCACACAAAGGTCAAAATCAGCAAAGCAGTCACGAAACACACCGATCAGATAATCCTCCACAATGGCCAAACCCACAGGCTGCTCTTTATAGCAGCCTCACTAATGACCACAGCCCTACCCAACCACAGGTGGCCTCATTTTCTTTGATAATAATCTCTCAGTTGTTGCTGCCTATGCATCGCTCTCTGCATGCGTGGCTGTATCATTAACTCTTGTTCCGAATCCAAGGAGGAGCTAGATAATTGATCTCCTTCTGAGCTGTCTGCCACACTCTCCTCCTCCCTGTCACTCATGTCTTCTTGGTCAGAGGAGCCTTCATCAGCAGATTCCACCGCGGGAGGGCAAAACAGGCCTGCAGCATGTGGATGTCTCCCCCACATCCACAGTCCTTGGGGCAGGAGCTGGGCCAGAGCTAACCACAACAGCAGTGAAAAAGGATGTGGCATTTGCTGCACTGACTCTATAAGGTTCTACATTTAGGCAAGAAAAACAAAATGCACAGATAGTTCTGGAGACCTCGCTTACAAAAAGACATTGATAAAATTGAATGGGTCCAAAGACGGGCTACAAAAATGGTGGAAGGTCTTAAGCATAAAACGTATCAGGAAAGACTTAATGAACTCAATCTGTATAGTCTGGAGCAGTGTTTCCCAACCTTTTTTGAGCCGCGGCACATTATTCACATTTTCAAAATCCTGGGGAACATTCGGGGGGGGGGGCGCAAAAAAGTTTGGACAAAAAAAATCTCTCTTTCTCCCTTTCGCTCTATTTCTCTCTCCCTCCCTCTTTCTCTCCCTCCCTCTTTCTCTCTCTCTCCATCCCTTTCTTTCTCCCTTCCTTCCTCTCTCTTTTGCTCTTTCTCTCTCCCTCCTTCCCCCCTCTTGCTGTCTTTCTTTCCTTTCTTTCTCTCTCTCATTCTGTCTCCCTTGCTATCTCTTTCTTTCTCTCTTCCTTCCTCTCTCTTTTGCTCTTTCTCTCTCCCTCCTTCCCCCCTCTTGCTGTCTCTTTCTTTCTTTCTTTCTCTTTCTCTCTCTCTCTCTCTCTCATTCTGTATCTCTTGCTATCTCTTTCTTTCTCTCTTCCTTCCTTCCTCTCTCTTTGGCTCTCTTTCTCTCTCCCTCCTTCCCCCCTCTTGCTGTCTCTTTCTTTCTTTCTTGCTATCTCTTTCTCTCTCTTACTTTCTTTCTCTCTCTTGTTCTCTCTCTTCCTTCTCTGCGGAGGCCGGCAAAGCTTTTCCGGGTAGGCTGGCTGGGGGATAGGGCGCGCGCACGCACGCACCCCCGACGTTCCAAAGAACCTTCTCCGACCTCCGCTGTGAGAAGGTTTTCTCCGAGCGCTCGCCGGAGGAGCTGGAGAAAGGGGCAGATCGAGCGGGAGGGCAGGCGGGCGTCAGCGGCGAGAAGCCAGGGGCGCGAGGGGAACGGAGGCACTGGGGGGTGGGGGCAGCCGCGGCGCCGGCCTCCGCACTTTCATCGCTCCCCACCCCAAACTCCAACGCCCAGCTCCTTGCGCGGCACTGGAAAAGGGTGCTGCATTGCCGGCTTCTACCTGGTGCTGCCAGGGAATCTCCAGCTGGGCAGGGCTCTCCTTAAGCTCTCCTTTTTCCCTAGGAGCTTGGCGGCACACCTGGCTGTGTCTCGCGGCACACTAGTGTGCCGCGGCACATCGGTTGGGAAACGCTGGTCTGGAGGACAGAAGGAAAAGGGGGGACGTGATCAAAACATTTAAACAGGTTAAAGGGTTAAATAAGGTTCAGGAGGGAAATGTTTTTAATGGGAAAGTGAACACAAGAACAATCTGAGGTTAGTTGGGGGAAAGATTAGAAGCAACGTGAGAAAATATTATTTCACTGAAAGAGTAGCAGATGCTTGGAACAAACTTCCAGCAGACATGGTTGGTAAATCCACAGGAACTGAATTTAAACATGCCTGGGATAAACATAGATCCATCCTAAGATAAACTACAGGGAATAGTATAAGGGCAGACTAGATGGCATTGGACCAGAATATCTCCGGGACCGCCTTCTGCCGCACGAATCCCAGCGACCAGTTAGGTCCCACAGAGTGGGCCTTCTCCAGATCCCGTCGACTAAATAATGTCATCTGGCGGGACCCAGGGGAAGAGCCTTCTCTGTGGTGGCTCCGACCCTCTGGAACCAGCTCCCCCCAGAGATTAGGATTGCCCCCACCCTCCTTGCCTTTCGGAAACCCCTTAAAACCCACATCTGCTGTCAGGCATGGGGGAATTGAAACACCTCCCCCCTGCCCATGTAGTTTCTGTGTATGATTCGACTGTGTGCTTGTTTTTTTATATATTGGGGTTTCTTTTGGATTTTTTAACCTAAAACTGTAATTTAGATTACTAAATATTAGATTTGTTACTATGCATTGTTTTTTACCATTGTTGTGAGCCGCCCCGAGTCTACGGAGAGGGGCGGCATATAAATCCAATAAATCTAATCTAATCTAATCTAATCTAGATGGGCCATGAGGTCTTTTTCTGCCGGCAACCTTCTATGTTTCTATGTTTCTAGGTACAGTATATTCTCAAAGTAGTAACTGTGAGAGGGATCTTGGAGTCTTAGTGGACAACCCTTTAAATAGGTGCCAGCCCTGTGCAGCAGCTGCCGAAAAAGCCAACACAGTTCTAAGCTGCATTGAGCAGAGTCAGGTTACAAGCGGTGTGCCACAAGGATCTGTTCTGGGTCCTATTCTTTTTAATATATTTGTGAGTGACATAGGGGAAGGTTTGGTAGGGAAGGTTTGCCTATTTGCCGATGACTCTAAAGTGTGCAATAGGGTTGATATTCCTGGAGGCGTCTGTAATATGGTAAATGATTTAGCTTTACTAGATAAATGGTCTAAGCAATGGAAACTGCAGTTTAATGTTTCAAATGTAAAATAATGCACTTGGGGAAAAGGAATCCTCAATCTGAGTATTGTATTGGCAGTTCAGTGTTGGCAAATACTTCAGAAGAAAAGGATTTAGGGGTAGTGATTTCTGACAGTCTCAAAATGGGTGAACAGTGCAGTCAGGCGGTAGGGAAAGCAAGTAGGATGCTTGGCTGCATAGCTAGAGGTATAACAAGCAGGAAGAGGGAGATTATGATCCCACTATATAGAATGCTGGTGAGACCACATTTGGAATACTGTGTTCAGTTCTGGAGACCTCACCTACAAAAAGATATTGACAAAATTGAACGGGTCCAAAGACGGGCTACAAGAATGGTGGAAGGTCTTAAGCATAAAACGTATCAGGAAAGACTTAATGAACTCAATCTGTATAGTCTGGAGGACAGAAGGAAAAGGGGGGACATGATCGAAACATTTAAATATATTAAAGGGTTAAATAAGGTCCAGGAGGGAAGTGTTTTTAATAGGAAAGTGAACACAAGAACAAGGGGACACAATCTGAAGTTAGTTGGGGGAAAGATCAAAAGCAACATGAGAAAATATTATTTTACTGAAAGAGTAGTAGATCCTTGGAACAAACTTCCAGCAGATGTGGTAGATAAATCCACAGTAACTGAATTTAAACATGCCTGGGATAAACATATATCCATCCTAAGATAAAATACAGAAAATAGTATAAGGGCAGACTAGATGGACCATGAGGTCTTTTTCTGCCGTCAGACTTCTATGTTTCTATGTTTCTAATCAAGATCATGTGAAGTGTTACTACCACTTTATAAGGCCTTGGTAAGGCCGCACTTGGAATTCTGCATTCAGTTTTGGTCGCCAAAACGGAATGTTGAGACTCTAGAAAAAGGATGTTGAGACTGTAGAAACAGTGCAGAGAAGAGCCACAAAGATGATTAGGGGACTGGAGGCTAAAACATATGAAGAACGGTTGCAGGAACTGGGCATGGCTAGTTTAATGAAAAGAGGGACCTGGGGAGACATGATAGCAGCCTTCCAATATCTCAGGGGTTGCCCCAAAGAAGAAGAAATTAATTTATTTTCCAAAGCACCTGAAAGTAGAACAAGAAGCAATAGGTGGAAACTAATCAAAGAGAGAAGTAACTTAGAACTACAGAGGAATTTCCTGACAGTCAGAATGGTTGATCAGTGGAACAGCTTGCCACCAGAAATTGTGAATGCCCCAACACTGGAGGTTTTTAAGCAGATGTTGCATAACTATCTGTCTGAAGTAGTGTAGGGTTTCCTGCCTAAGAAGGGGGTTGGATTAGAAGACCTCCAAGGTCCCTTCCAACTCTGTTGTTGTTGTGGTTGTTGTTGTTAGTCTTCGGAGAGGGGTGGCATACAAATCTAATAAATAAAATAAAATAAAATAAAATAAAATAAAATAAAATAAAATAAAATAAAATAAAATAAAATAAAATAAATAAAATAAAAATAATGATGATGATGATGATGATGATGATGATATTATTATTAGTTGTTGTCTTTATCGGAAAAGGAAACCTATGATATTGCACTCAACAAGCGAGTTCAAAAATCACGGCGAAAAACCAAGTTATAATAATTTAATAATAATAATTTATTAGATTTGTATGCCGCCCCTCTCCGAAGACTATGAAAGGATTAAACCAGTATTGGGCTGCAGCATGGACGTTGCGGTACACTGTCCCGGATGTGCATGCATCTCTGTGACCCCAACCAATGCACGCATGCGCCCATGCAAGATTTGGCTTTTGCGCATGCGCAGGAAGCAAAATCTCGTACGCAGACGCTGGCGCGTGAGAGATTTCACCCAGTGATGGGCTGCCAATTTTTTTTTGCTGCCACACTATGGGCGTGGCTTGTTTTGTGGGTGTGGCTTGATGGTCATGTGAATGGAAGCCTTTGAACTCTTCGAACACGAGTTATCAGGTGGGAGCCTGTAATAAAATAATCTGTAATATCTCGTTGTGCTGCTCAAAAAGCCTAGTCCCAAATGATACAAATTAGGAAATGTATCTTACGATTTTCACAATGACATCATGATCATGATCAGATTTTTAAATATTCTAAGGTGTTTATATTTTCTTTATAATTCTTACAGGAAAAGTTATGGATTTCTTAACCAAGGGCGATAGCAAAGGTAATTATTCTACACTTTTTTAGAAAAAAGAAAAAAGAAAGGATTAAACCAGATTTATGTTCTTAACTTTCAATTTCTGAAATACAGTGGTACCTCTACCTAAGAACGCCTCTACTTACGAACTTTTCTAGATAAGAACCGGGTGTTCAAGGTTTTTTGCCTCTTCTCAAGAACCTTTTTCCACTTACAAACCCGAGCCTCCAAAACTGTAACCGGAAACGGCAGGGAGAAGGCAGGGGCCCTCTAGGAATATCCTGGGAGGAAACAAGTGTGGAAAAGGTGGGGAGAAGCCTCCGTGGGGCCTCTCTAGGAATCTCCTGGGAGGAAACAAGACCGGAAAAGGCTGGGAGAAGCCTCAGTGGGGCCTCTCTAGGAATCTCCTGGGAAGAAACAGGGCCGGAAAAGATGGAGAGAAGCCTCCATGGGGCCTCTCTAGGAATCTCCTGGGAGGAAACAAGACCGGAAAAGGCTGGGAGAAGCCTCAGTGGGGCCTCTCTAGGAATCTCCTGGGAGGAAACAGGGCCGGAAAAGGCTGGGAGAAGCCTCAGTGGGGCCTCTCTAGGAATCTCCTGGGAGGAAACAGGGCCGGAAAAGGTGGGGGAAAGCCTCCATGGGGCCTCTCTAGGAATCTCCTGGGAGGAAACAGGGTCAGAAAAGGTAGAGTGAAGCCTCCATGGCGCCTCTCTAGGAATCTCTTGGGAGGAAGCAGGGCCTCCACCCTCCCTGTGGTTTCCCCAATCGCACGCATTATTTGCTTTTACATTGATTCCTATGAGAAATATTGCTTCTTCTTACAAACTTTTCTACTTAAGAACCTGGTCACGGAACGAATTCAGTTCGCAAGTAGAGATACCACTGTGGTAGCAATCAATATAACGGAAAAGCTAATGCACTTTCATTTGATATCCTCAAGGATTGATAATTTATCAATTGGACTGAAGGATATACAGTATTCAGTAAATAATGTAGTGTCTTTTTGCAGGTATCCTTCCTGTTACATTAAAAAAGAAACTACTTTATGCATTTAATAGTAATCCAATGGTTAATGGAAATGGGATTATCAGGGGGGGGAAATCACCTTCATTCTCAACTCATTAGGAGAAAAAACCCTTTGAAATTGCTTCCTTTTTACTCCGATGTGCTCTGGGCCATATTTTTGTCATTGCCAATTTAGGAGTTCACGTGGGCGGATTCAGAGAACTTACAGTACCATTAAAACCAGCACCAGGAACAACATCGGCCAAGTCGAATCATCACACAGAAAATGAAAAATTCTATGCCCCCAGGCATTTAATTTCAAGAAATTTCCTTGGACTTTATATAGAAGTTAACCTCTGCTTTGTCAACAAGCTGCTGTCTATTAGCTCACTGGCTGTGTGTGAGATAAACAGTATGCAGCAAAAATTTGCACCCACAGCATTATTTTGCAAAAAAAACACCCAAAAAACCCACACACTCACAACACAGTTCTCTTAATGCTAGGACTTACATAGGAGTAATAATAATAATAATAATAATTATTATTATTATTATTATTTATTAGATTTGTATGCCACCCCTCTCTGAAGACTTGGGGCAGCTCACAACAATAATAGTCTACAAATCCAATATTTAAAAACAATTTAAAAACCCTCATATTAAAATAATAACGCAATCCATTCAAACCATACACAAAAGAAGATAGTTGGGGGATATATTAACTTCCCCATGCCTGGCTGCAAAGCCCTTCATGGCACCGGACCAGATTATCTCAGGGACCGCCTTCTGCAGCACGAATCCGAGCAACCAGTCAGGTCCCACAGAGTGGGTCTTCTCCGGGTCCCATCAACTAAACAATGCCGCTTGGCGGGACCCAGGGGAAGAGCCTTCTCTGTGGCGGCCCTGGCCCTCTGGAACCAACTCCCCCCGGAGATTAGAATTGCCCCCACCCTCCTTGCCTTTCGTAAGCTACTTAAAACCCACCTCTGCTGCCAGGCATGGGGGAATTAAGATTCCTTTTCCCCCAAGGCCTTTGCAATTTTATGCATGGTATGTTTGTATGTATGTTTGGTTTTTTATATTAAGGGGTTTTTAATTCGTTTTTAGTATTGTATTACTATTGTACACTGTTTTATGATTGCTGTTAGCCGCCCCGAGTCTTCGGAGAGGGGCGGCATATAAATCCAATTAACGATGGGACCTGGAGAAGGCCAACTCTGTGGGACCTAATCGGCCGCTGGGATTCGTGCGGCAGAAGGCAGTCCCGGAGGTATTCTGGTCCAATAACTCATTTTTTAACTTTGGTATTCATAATCCATCCTTCCTTTACATTTGACGTCTGGACAAAAGGAGTTACTCAAATTTCTTATATGAATTTAAGAAGCTATTAGCTAGTACACTTTTTCTATTCTAATCACATCCAATCATTGAGGCCGTAGTGCTTCAATCTTCTCCCTGTATCCTTAATATCAATTTCATGTATATTTCTTATCCCTAGTTTTATAATAGTTGCCCTTTAATAAAGAAAGAAACAAAAAAAATGGCAAACATTCCCAATCATATCCACTAAATCCTAAATTTTATCTAACCAGTACAAGATTATATCAATTCCCGGGGGGCAAATCCAAATAGTTTGTCACATGTGTCGCCGTAAACCCAATTAATAATAGTTACTTTTCTTAAGTAAATTAAAAGAAGAAAAAAGAAGAAAAGAAAAGAAAAGAAAAAGATACTACAACAGATATAAATACAAAAATACAAACCAGTCACAAGTCATTTTTTTCAGGGCTGTTCTAACCTTACCCAATGACTAAATAAATTGTTGTGACTCAAGGACTAACTGCATAAACGAGGCAAGTAATATTGCAAGCATGAGATATCGACCGTGAGTGGCAAGTGTCAGGTTGACACTTGATGTCACAAGCTGGGTACATCGTGCGACTTAAATAACAGGGAGATAAACCGAACGTCAGGATATCTGAGGACAGAAATGTCTGTGAAATATAATTGTTCAGTTCCCAGGCTATGAAACAAGGTACAGTGACACCTCGTCTTATAAACCCCTCATCATACAAACTTTTCGAGATACAAACCTGGGGTTTAGGATTTTTTTGCCTCTTCTTTCAAACTATTTTCACCTTACAAACCCAAGCCGCCGCCACTGGGATGCCCCGCCTACATATTTCTGTTGCCAGCGAAGCACCCGTTTTTGTACTGCTGGGATTTCCCTGAGGCTCCCCTCCGTGGGAAACACCACCTCCGGACTTCCGTGTTTTTGCGATGCTGCAGGGGAATCCCAGCAGCACAAAAACGGGCGCTTTGCTGGAAACGGAAGTCCGAAGGTGGGGTTTCCCAGCGAGGGGAGCCTCAGCGAAATCGCAGCATCAAAAAAACACGGACGTCTGGAGGTGGAGTTTCAAGGACTTCTGTGTTTTTGTGATGCTGCAATTTTACTGAGGCTCCCGTCGCTGGAAAACCCACCTCCGGACTTCCGTTGCCAGCGAAGCACCCGTTTTTGCGCTGCTGGCATTCCCCTGCTGGCATTCCCCTGCAGCATCACAAAAACATGGAAGTCCGGAGGTGGGGTTTCCCATGGAGGGGAGCCTCAGGGGAATCCCAGCAGCGCAAAAATGGGCGCTTCGGCTGGCAAAAGGGGTGAGTTTTGGGCTTGCACGCATTAATCGCTTTTCCATTGATTCCTATGGGAAACATTGTTTCGTCTTACAAACTTTTCACCTTACAAACCTCACCCCGGAACCAATTAAGTTCGTAAGACGAGGTATCACTGTACACTGCATTGTACTGCATTCGGAGGGGGGCGGCATATAAATCAAATCAAATCAAATCAATCAATCAATAAAATCACTATGAAAGATTTAAGCCACCGTGGAGAAGAAAGTAGAACTTTTGATACAAGCCTAGGAGGCAATCAACTATTTAATGGGGTTTAATTCCAGTTTGCAGTGATAATTTTTATTTAGCTGCTTCCAAAACTACTTCAGCAATCTACCGCCAATCGAAGCCCTTGAAAAGATGAGAAGGCCTCCGATTTTACAGCCAAATCTTGACAGTTTTATAATGGCTGGATTCACACTTAGCTTGGAAAATGAAACAAACTAATTACAAGGAAGCCCAGCCAATATGGAGCATATACTGGCAGGGAAATCTCCCCGACACGTGGGCCTGAAGACAGATTCCCAAACCACATTCTAAGACAAGCAAGGCAGAAAATTAAAGAATTTTTAAAATATTATTTGAAGCAGACTAAAATTTCGTTCTGGGTTTTGTGTAACGATTTATCTTGTATAATAATAATAATAATAATAATAATAATAATAATAATAATAATAATAATAATAACAACAACAACAACAACTATTATTATTATTATTATTATTATTATTATTATTATTATTATTATTATTATTATTATTATTAATTAGATTTGTATGCCGCCCCTCTCCGAAGACAAGGGACAAGGGATCTCCAAATTTGGCCACTTTAAGCCAAAAACTGGTATTCAGCAGATTCAGGCGAATTGGTAGTACCATGTTTCCCCGAAAATAAGACCCTGTCTTAATATAATTTCATCTAATTTAATTTAATTGATTTATATGCCGCCCAATCCCATAGGACTTATATATTTTTTGGAATCCTGAAATAAGCGCTTGGCGTTATTGCCATGCGCTCAAAAGCCCGATTGGGCTTATTATCAGGGGAGGTCTTATTTTGGAGGAAACAGGGTAATAATAATAATAATAATTTATTAGATTTGTATGCCGCCCTTCTCCGAAGACTCGGGACAGCTCACAACAGTAATAAAAAGCAGTATAACAATAGAACAAATCTAATAATAAAAAGATATATAAAAACCCAACAATTAAAAAAACCATACAGCACATCCATACCAAACATAAAATATAAAAGCCTGGGGGAGATGTCTTAACTCCCTCATGCCTGGCAATATAGGTGGGTCCTGAGTAGCTGCTGTGGGTGGGAAGACTCTATGCCGTCCTATTTAGGCACATGTTGAAGCCGTGCGCATGGGTGCAAACCGCCCACACGAACAAAACATATGAATGGAAGGCCATGTTCATGCGTGGATATGCGCTCACATTTGCAAACCGGAAGGGAAGGGAAGACCGCCTCTCTTTGACTCTTAACGTAGACCACAGAATAAGAATTGGAAGGGACCTTGGAGGTCTTCTAATCTAGTCCAACCCCATTGTTCAATCAAGGAGACCTTGTGAACTTCAGCTCCCAGAATTCCTCAAGCAGCCACTATTTCCAGCTGAAGTCCACAAATGGCCAATTCTGGAGACTCCCTCGAGGTAATTGTCAGGACTCTGTCCATAACTATTGGGTTAACAATATATTGGCTGCAGGTGTTGCAGACTGCCACAAGAGGGAGCTAGAGTTCACAGCTTATTTCTCTGAGTCACCCTCTCTGTTTCTCTTTGTCTGGATACTCACACTCTGCATTTGCTCTGCAATCTCTCTGTACTGTAGTCATGTATTATAGATAAAATGTGTTTGGGCCTGATATCTTTGTTTGCTGACTATGACAAAGACAACTGGTAAGAAAGGCTTTGTACTTAATGATTTTTGGATTGTTATTCTAACTTATTACGTGTATGGCTTTAGACTGTTTATCTGAAGATGTTATTTCTCAAAGTAAACTTTAATTCAAGTTAATATGTCTGCGTGCGGCTGAGTAGTTATCCACAACTAATCTCAATCTAAAAGTTTCTGTGTGTGCACAACCTTGGTAAACAAGGATTACTCTGCTCCGACATTAACAGTGTTAGCCATCCTTCTCCTCCGAAGCTGTGTTGCTACTAGGTGTCCCACCTGGACTGTGGAGGTTGCGTTCTACTAGGCGGGATTTACCCCAAGAAACCCGAAGCTTTGATTGAGGTGGGACGCAGATGGTGAACTAATGAAAACAAGAACAACAGGGAATAGCTAACACCTGCACCTCAAGTTTGGGACCTGGTCTCCATAGCAACCACACAACAGCCAGCAAACTCATCATGTTCTAGGAATTAGGAGAAAGTGTTAAGGCTACATTGCATCAAGTCCGAATGTGATTGACGTCTTCATGCAAGGAGCGAAACCAGCGCTGGGTAGCTGATCGAACAAACCATGGTTAAACTCTGGCTTAATGCCCTGTGTCAGCAATGAGAACAAGGTTATATTGACCAGCTCTTCGCTCACTCATATAATTCCCTAAGTTTTTAATCAGGTATATACATAACCTACTCCAGCATCAGTGGAAGGAAGTTTTTTTAAAAAGTCAATAAAATGTGTATACTGGATATAGACTATAGGTGGAGGGGTGGGTGAGTTATTATTATTTTTTCTTTTTATTGCCTTTATTACTTTATTTATGATGTTTTCCAGAAGTGGGTTTATAGAAACATAGAAGATTGACGGCAGAAAAAGACCTCATGGTCCATCTAGTCTGCCCTTATACTGTTTCTTGTATTTTATCTTAGGATGGATAGATGTTTATCCCAGGCATGTCTAAATTCAGTGACTGTGAATTTACCAACCACATCTGCTGGAAGTTTGTTCCAAGCATCTACTACTCTTTCATTCAAATATTTTCTCACCTTGCTTCTGGTCTTTCCCTCAACTAATCTCCCTTATTCTTATGTTCACTTTCCTATTAAAAACACTTCCCTCCTGAACCTTATTTAACCCTTCAACATATTTAAATGTTTTGATCATGTCCCCCCTTTTACCTTCTGACCTCCAGACTATGCATATTGAGTTCATGAAGTCTTTCCTCGTAAGTCTTTTGCTTAAGACCTTCCACCATTTTTGTAGCCCGTCTTTGGACCCCTTCAATTAGATCCATATATTTTTGTAGGTGAGGTCTCCAGAACTGAACACAGTATTCCAAATGTGGTCTCACCAGCGCTCTATACAGCGGGATCACCATCTCCCTCTTCCTGCTTGTTATACCTCTAGCTACGCAGCCAAGTATTCTACTCGCTTTCCCTACCGCCTGACTGCACTATTCGCCCATTTTGAGACTGTCAGAAATCACTATCTCTAAATCCTGCTCTTCTAAAGTTTTTGCTAACACAAAACTTCCAATGCAATACTCAGATTGAGGATTCCTTTTCCCCAAGTGCATTATTTTACATTTGGAAACATTACATTGAAGTTTCTATTGCTTTGACCACTTATCTAGTAAAGCTAAATCATTTGCCATATTACAGACGCCTCCAGGAATATCAACCCTATTGCACACTCATGCGAGGGGATGCGAGGCACATGCAGCATACCAGTAGGAACGTAAAAGGAACCCGCTCCTGGTGTGTTCTTAAAACATGAAAATAAGGTGGCAATACAAATTTTCTAAAGAAATAAAACTGTGAACACTCAGGGTTCTCTAATATAAACCACTGGATTCTTCATCAATACAACTTAATTAAATGCTATCAATCCATCTATATAAAAGCGAAATACTACTCACACGTCATCACAACATCTCCAGCACCGTAAAGCCTACAAACCTGAAAATTGGCACGTATGTTCCTCTTGACTTCTAAGTGCTCGCTAAGAAAGGATTTTTCAAAATGACCATCAGATCATTAGGATTTCTTAAATGATTGTGAACACGTTCTGGTGCTAAGGAGTTAAGAAGTTCTACTCCCCCTCCCCACCTGAAAAGAACACAGTTCCAACTTCTAACTCTCTGCTGAAAGGGAGAGAAGGGAATAAGATAGGAGAGCCTTCTGTGGGGGGAATCTTGAGGGAAAGAAGGGGATAGGAGGGGATCAATGGGACTAGCCCAAGGGAGAGAAGGGGGATAGGAGAGGAGAGGCTTCTTTGGGGGCAGGCCTGAGGGGAAAAAGGGGAGAGAAGAGGCCGATCATAGCTACTCATTAACGTTCAAGCTTTAACTGTCAATTTATCAAGCCCAATCATATACTTTCATAACAAAACACAGGTATCCAGCTAATATATACGAGCCGGGGTGGCGCAGCAGGTAGAGTGCTGTACTGCAGGCCACACTGAAGCTGATTCTAGATCTGTAGGTCAGCGGTTCGAATCTCATCACTGGCTCAAGGTTGACTCAGCCTTCCATCCTTCCACGGTGGGTCAAATGAGGACCCGGATTGTGGGGGCAATATGCTAGCTTTGTGAGAAAGTGCTATTGCTAACATGTTGTAAGCCGCCCTGAGTCTAAGGAGAAGGGCGGCATAAAAATCGAATGAATGAATGAATGAATGAATGAATGAATGAAGAAGGAAGGAAGGAAGGAAGGAAGGGAAGGAAGGGAAGGAAGGAAGGAAGGAAGGAAAGGAAGGAAGGAAGGAAGGAAGGAAGGAAGGAAGGAAAGAAAGAAAGAAAGAAAGAAAGAAAGAAAGAAAGAAAGAAAGAAAGAAAGAAAGAAAGAAAGAAAGAAAGAAGTAATATAGGTCCTGGCCCAGTTTTAAACAATTCTGGGTTAATACCCACAGTTCTTAAAATCTCCAAGATTGAACACCTCTTGTTATACGTACATGTAGCTTGGCTGTAAGGTCTTTCATTGAAATCTAGACCCACCCTGCTCATTTCCTTAACTATGGAAACTATGAGATTACTCATTCCTTCAGCTTTCGGCTTTCCTGTTTTTTCATGCAAGAAGCAAAAGGGTTGAAGCTGCAGTCTCCTGCAATCACAAGACTCTAGTCCTCTGGAGATTGTGAATTACCAGCATTCCCAATCTCTTGCTGCTCTTTTGGTTCATTTGTTTTAATTTAACTTAACGGCATGCCTATCAGCTTGTAACACAAAACCTTAAGCGTAAAGCACAGATAGTCCTCGACTTACAACGGGTCACTTAATGACCATTCAAAGTCAGGGGGGAAAAATTACTTATGGCCGTTTTTCCACACTTAACAACTGTTGCAGCATCCTCATGTCACTTTACCAACATTCAGATCGTTGGTTCATATCAATGATTATAAGCAAAGTCCATTCCAGCAGGAAGATTCACTCAACAACGAGTGGATTTCTAACTTCACAACTGTGGCAAGGGAAGTCGCAAAACAGGGCAAGGCTCGCTTAACAAATGTCTCATTGAACAGCAAAGATTTTGGCTTCAATTGCAGGCATAAACTGAGGATCACCTGCATCTTAAAATCAAGGCAATTAGAATAAAGAAATAAAATTAAATTAACGTAAAAAACGTATTTCTTTCTTTGCTGGCTTATTGTTTTAATTTATATTTGACTTTTTTAATTGTACATTTTATTTGTATATTGTTGTGTAGCCGCCCTGAGTCCTTCGGGACCTTTGTTCCAAGCATCTACTACTCTTTCAGTCGAATAAGTAAAATAAATAAAAATAAAATAAATAAAAATATCAATCAATCAATCAATAAAGTATAATCTTACTTCTTATAACAAATAACAATAGCAAGTTTGTGGAGGTGAAAAAAATTTTAGCCTAGAGGGTTTTGTGAACTGAGCCAACGGCATGTGATTCACCAAGAGTCAATTTACAGTGCTGAATTACTCATGTTATGTATAAACCCAACTGGGCTTTTTTCCAGGTGGAATTCAGTGGCTGGAGGGAACGATTTTCTCAACAAACTCCCTGAGATGTCAAGTTGGTGTCCGCATGGTCATGGGAACCATCTCAATTTTTGTCTTGAAAACAGCAGCAGATAGAAACATAGAAGATTGACAGCAGCAAAAGATGGACCTCTTGGTCCATGTAGTCTGCCTTTATATTATTTCTTGTATTTTATCCTAGGATGGATATTTCTTTATCCCAGGCAGTTACTGTGGATTTACCAACCATGTCTGCTGGAAGTTTGTTCCAAGCATCTACTACTCTTTCAGTCAAATAATATTTTCTCACGTTGCTTCTGATCTTTCCCCCAACTAACCTCAGATTGTTCCAGCCTTGTTCTTGGGTTCACTTTCCTGTTAAAAACACTTCTCTCCTGAACCTTATTTAACCCTTTAACATATTTAAATGTTTCGATCATGTCCCCCCTTTCCCTTCTGTTCTCCAGACTAGACAGATTGAGTTCATGAAGTCTTTCCTGATAAGTTTTATGCTTAAGACCTTCCACCATTTTTGTAGCCCGTCTTTGGACCTGTTCAATTTTATCAATATCTTTTTGTAGGTGAGGTCTCCAGAGCTGAACACAGTATTCCAAATATGGTCTCACCTGATATCTCACCAGATATCAGATCGGCTGCCTGCTAAGCATTGTGGAGGAATTTAGCTTTGCAAACATTGGATGATGATATTATTATTATTATTATTATTATTATTATTATTATTATTATTATTATTATTAAAGTCCCTTCCAACTATATCATCATCATCATCATTATTATTATTATTATTTTATTTATTTTTATTTTTTTACATTTATAGGCCACCCTTCTCCAATGGACTCAGAGTGGCATACAGAATAAAACAAAGATACAAAATTTTAAATCCCAATTATTAAAATATTAATATTAATATTTTAATTCATCTGTCACTTATCCATTTCTACTAACAGGCTATTTTGGCCGGAGCAGAGTGTATCGCTTAACGGTCTCAGGCCTGCCGGCAAAGCTGTTTTTTGAAAAGCCAGGGGGGCGGGGGCAGTGCGAATCTCTGGGGGGAGTTGATTCCAGAGGACCAGAGCCACCACAGAGAAGGCCCTTCCCCATGGGCCCCACCATCCGCACTACTTGGCTGACGGGACCTGGAGAAGGCCAACTTTGTGGGATCTAATCGGTCTCTGGGACAGGGAATCACTAAATAATCTGCCCGTAAGCCATGTAGGGATTTATAGGTAATAACCAACGCTTCCAATTGTGTTCGGAGACCGATGGGAAGCCAGTGAAGCTCGAGGAGTGATGGAAGTATATGTGTAAACCCATAACAGCTTGCGCGGCTACATTTTGGACTAACTGAAGTATAGGTAGCCCCATGTAGAGCCCATTGCAGCAGTAGTTTATGCCTTACTATGAGCCCAACCTTAGTCAGACAAGTGAATCAACTTCCTGTCGAGGCATCCGAACTGTTTTGGGGATCTACCCAAGTTCAAATTCTGATTCATCGTTCTGCACAGATGCCGCCGCTGGGATAAATCCAGGCAGTCCATGCAGCGTAAATGCTTCAATTGCAGTGCGCTCAGAAAGTCTTCAAACCCTCTTAGAAACAGAAACATAGAAGACTGACGGCAGAAAAAGACCTCATGGTCCATCTAGTCTGCCCTTATACTATTTTCTGTATTTTATCTTACGATGGATATATGTTTATCCCAGGCATGTTTAAATTCAGTTACTGTGGATTTACCAACCACGTCTGCTGGAAGTTTGTTCCAAGGATCTACTACTCTTTCAGTGAAATAATATTTTCTCACGTTACTTTTGATCTTTTCCCCAACTAACTTCAGATTGTGTCCCCTTGTTCTTGTGTTCACTTTCCTATTAAAAACACTTCCCTCCTGAACCTTATTTAACCCTTTAACATATTTAAATGTTTCGATCATGTCCCCCCTTTTCCTTCTGTCCTCCAGACTATACAGATTGAGTTCATTAAGTCTTTCCTGATACGTTTTATGCTTAAGACCTTCCACCATTCTTGTAGCCCTTCTTTGGACCCGTTCAATTTTGTCAATATCTTTTTGTAGGTGAGGTCTCTAGAACTGAACACGGTATTCCAAATGTGGTCTCACCAGCGCTCTATATAAGGGGATCACAATCTCCCTCTTCCTGCTTGTTATACCTCTAGCTATGCAGCCAAGCATCCTACTTGCTTTTCCTACTGCCCGACCACACTGCTCACCCATTTTGAGACTGTCAGAAATCACTACCCCTAAATCCTTCTCTTCTGAAGTTTTTGCTAACACAGAACTGCCAATGCAATACTCAGATTGAGGATTCCTTTTCTCCAAGTGCATTATTTTACATTTGGAAACATTAAACTGCAGTTTCCATTGCTTTGACCATTTATCTAGTAAAGCTAAATCATTTACCATATTACAGACCCCTCCAGGAATATCAACCCTATTGCACACTATAGAGTCATCGGCAAATAGGCAAACCTTCCCTACCAAACCTTCCCCTCTTCACTTTTAATTTATTTAATTCATAAGCCTTATACAGCCATCATGACTTTTATTCATTCATTTATTTTATTTTATTTATTTATTAGATTTCTATGCCGTTCCTCTCCGAGGACTCGGGGCGGCTAACAACATATTGCCAACATTGTTATGCTACAGCCTGATTCTACACTTGCTGAAAATCTTTTTTTTTCCCCTCAATAATCTTCAACGACAAAACAATTTTAGAAACGTCTGTTAAATTTATTAAAGGGAAAAGTCAAAAATCAAAAAACCCTGAAATATCCCATTGTACTCAGATCCTTTGCAACCACCGTATTTTTCAGACTATAAAACCTGAGCTGCTGGAAGCTGATGAAGATTTCTCCATCACCCAAAAGTGCTTTTTCTCCAAAATGGAACTGGGCTTTCTTGGTTTGTTTTTTTTCTCCCTTCGGAAACTCTTTAGCTTCTCATCCAACAAGCTACCTTCTCTTCCTTTCTTGGACCGGGAATTGAAATGTCTTCCAAGGAAACCTTCCGTCCTGAGAAAGTCCAGGTGCATTTTGGGGCCTTGGGGAAGAGCCTTCTCTGTGGTGGCTCTGATCCTTTGGAATCAACTGCCCGCAGAGATCCATACTATACTGGTCTTCTGGAAAGCTGTTAAGACTTGGCTTTCCCAGCAGGCCTGGAATTAGGACTGACTGTAGAATGCATGGTTTTTTAATGATATTATTGTATTATTATTATTATTATTATTATTATTATTATTATTATTATTTATTTATTAGACTTGTATGCCGCCCTTCTCCGAAGACTTGATTTTATGCCTGGTTTTTTTTCTGTAATTGTATTTATGACTACTGTTAGCTGCTCTGAGGCCTTTTTGGAGTGAGTGGTATATAAATACAAACAAACAAATAAAATATTGCTGCAAAGTCATAGCACTTTTTTTTTCCTGCCTTGCTAAGAAGAAATCCTATGATTAACAGCATTCCCATAAAGCCACTACCCAGAATTAGCTGGCGTGCTAAGCCAAACCACTATAATGTTTCACATACCATGCCAATGCAAGCCATCATGGTTAGTGAGTTACGGTTTGTAGTTTAGCTGTTGCTAAAATCTTGGGCTTGTGACAATCTGCAGATATTCTTAAATCTCACGCTGCGAGGAATTACATCGACCTATCTTAAGCGTACTTATTTAATATTTGTGCAAAGTCTTGCATAACACCTTTTGCACAGAGACCAAATCCCAATAAATTCAGCCTCATCCAAAAATAAAAAAACCAGCAGCAATTAAAAAAAAAAAATCCAATGACAAATACTTCCCTCGCTGCATCCTGTCTAGATTTTTGGGAAGGAATGGGTGGAATTAGACTACTATTAATCAATGAAGTACAGGAAACATCAGACCACAAAGCAACATCTCAACATTACTTAGCGGACTTTTGAAAATAAACATTGACTACGCGACGAGCTATTCATATCCTTCTCCATTATTATTTGCCCTTACTATTTTCGTACTGGACTTTCTGCCCGAAGATGCACAAAAATACATACCGAGAGGAAAAATTACATAAACTTTAAAAAACTTTTTAAAAAAAGAAAAACAACCCAAAATACACACACACAAATCCAGGAGAACATTTAAGCAAGCAAAATGCTGAATTATTATAGAAACAGGAGATTGACGGCAGAAAAAGACCTCATGGTCTATCTAGTCTGCCCTAATGTTTAAATCCAGTTACTGTGGATTTACCAACCATGTCTGCTCGAAGTTTGTTCCAAGCATCTACTACTCTGCATTATTTTACATTTGGAAACATTAAACTGCAGTTTCCATTGCTTTGACCACTTATCTAGTAAAGCTAAGTCATTTGCCATAATATTACAGACGCCTCCAGGAATATCAACCCTATTGCACACTTTAGAGTCATCAGCAAATAGGCAAACCTTCCCTACCAAACCTTCCCCTATGTCACTCAAACTATGCATTATTTATTATTATCCAATTATCTATTATTTCTGTAGCTAGCTCTCTATTACCAATACTGGGCAGATTTTAATTCTGTTTATTTTGGTCGGCATCCTGGTCTCACATGCTCCAGTTTTCACTCATTTAGAAAACATCAGATGCAGTCACATAAGGGTGGCACAAAGTGTTAAAACCAGGGAAGGGGGGTGGGAACAGGTCCAACTGCAGCCATTTTTAAAACCTACCTAAGGACTTCAACTCCCAGAATTCCTTAGTCACAGCATGGCTGGCTGGGGAATTCTGGGAATTGAAGTCTACAAATCCTAGAATGGTCAAGGATGCCTGCCTTTTAATTCTGAACTCAGTTCTGTCTATAATTCCTGGATTGGCAGGTGTGGCAGGCTGTTTTTTCTTTCTTTCTTCCAGAGGACTGAAAGAATTTTGTGGAGGTGAAGGGGGGGCCTTCTGTACAGGGCCAACAGCTTCTTTCCTTTTATTTATTAAAATTATATGCTGCCCATCTTATTACTAATATGACTCTGGGCGGCTTGCAATGCAATACAATAAGAACACCACCACTGTTTTTTCATATATATCTATATATCTATATCTATATATACATATAAATTCATATATCCTTCATTTAAAATATGGGGTTCATACACATTGTATCTATTAATCGATCGATCGATCAATCTATAGATAATAAATAGCTTAATAGGCAGATAGATAATAGATAGAAATAGATAGATAGATAGATAGATAGAAATAAACAGATAAGATAGATAATAGATGGATAGATAGATGATATAGATAATATATAGCTAAATAGATACATAATAAATAGATAAGATAGATAATAGACAGATAGATAATAGAGATAGATAGATAGATAATAAATAGATGATAGATTATAGATATACAGTATACAATAGATGATATAGATGATAGATGATAGATAGATTGCTAGATAATAGATAATTAGATAGATGGAGGGATGGATGGATGGAGAGAGAGAGAGAGAGAGAAAATAGATTGATAATAGAGATAGATATATAGATGATAGATAATAGATAGATAATAGATGATAGACAGACAGACGGAATATGCTCATGCGCAAACCCCACATTTTAAATGGAGAAAAAACATTATTAATGGAATTAAATGGAGAAAAAGAATGCAAGAATTTAAAAAATGTCAAGTGGGAAGAAGACCCTCTGTTTCCCACCTTATATTTGCTGGAACCTTTATTTATTTTTTTCTTCCAGATCCAACCCTGCTACTTCTTCCACCAGACGTCCCTCCCTGGAAAGCCCCCACCCCACCCACATCGCTCTCCAAGGAGGAAAGTCCCGGACCCCCAAATCCCAAGACCGTAAGCACCCAACACTGCTGGAACCGAACCAAGAAATGAGGGGAGGTGGCTGTCTGCCAAGGGAGACAGTGTGGATGCCCAGGCAGATGCCCTCCGCTCCTCTGGGCCAAAATGGGGTGATGGGTGAGAGAAAGTAGAAGGGAGGGTGGGAGGGAGGGAGGAAGGAAGGAAGGAAATAGAGAGGGCAGGGCAGGGCACACAGGCAGGAAGGAAAGATGGGAGAGTTAATGGAAGTGAAGGAAAGGGGTGGGGAGGAAAAAGGAAAGAAGGAAGGAAGGAAAGATGGGAGAATTAATTGAAGGACAGGGAGAGAAAGGAGGACGGAGAGAGGGAGGGAGGAAAAATAGAGATGGGAGGGTTAATGGAAGAGAAGGGAAGGGCAGAAGAGGGTAGGGGGGAAGGGAGGGAGGGAGGAAAGATGGGAGTTAATGGAAGGGCAGGGAGAGGAAGGAAGGAAGGAAGGAAGGAAGGAAGGAAGGAAGGAAGGAAGGAAGGAAGGAAGGGGTGAGAGATTTAATGGAAGGACGGGGAGGGAAAGTGAGGGGAAGGAAGGAAGGAAATAGAGATGGGAGGGTGAAGGGAAGGGGAGGGAAAGAAAGGAAGGAAAAGAAAGGCAGAAAGAAGCCCCGCAGCTTCCCCAGCAGGCCCGGTCGCCCTCCCTCCCACTCGGGGCTCCCTTACTGCAGAAGCCCCGCTTGCCTGCCCGACGCCCGGCCTGGCCTGGCCCGCGGGGGGCTCCTCAGGGGCTTCGGGGCCTTACCTGCCGCCGCTCCAAGCCCGCCGCCGCCGCAGCCTCGGAAACCTCTGCGCTTCCCCGGGCCAGCAATTCCGGCCCTCGGCCCGCGGCCTGGCCTCGCCTCCTGCGCCGCCTCCCGGGGAAGGGCCGGGCGGGAGAGGCAGGCGGGCGGGACGGAGGGCGAGGCGATGCGGCCGCGGGGGAGCCTGGCGAGGAGGAGCCGCTGGAGGAGGCGGAGGAGGAGGAGGAGGCGGGAGAAGGCGAGGGTCCTGCAGAAGCCCTGCCTCCCTCCCGCCCTTCCCCTCTTTTCTCCTTCCTTTGCTTTTCCCTTTTCCCCCCTTTTCTTTCCTTCTCCCTTTCCCCCTCCCTCTCTTTTCCTTTCTCTTTTCTCCCCCCTTCCCTTGTTTTACCTTCCTCTTTTCCTCCTCTTTCTTTCCTTCTTTCTCCTCCTCTCTTCCTCGTTTCCCTTTCTCCTTCCTTTGCTTTTCAGAATAAACAGAATAGAATAGAATAAAGAAAATAAAATAGAATGAATAAAATAGAATAGGAATACAATAAAGAAAATAGAATAGGAATAGAACAGAATAAATAGAATAGAATTGAATGGAACGGAATAGAATAGAACAGAATAAATAGAATAGAATGAAGGAATAGAACAGAATAGAATAGAACAGAATAGAAAAGAATAGAGAAGGGAAGAAGAATAGAGTGGTATGGAATAGAACAGAACAGAATAAACAAAATAGAATAGGAATACAATAAAGAAAATAAAATAGGAATAGAACAGAATAAATAGAATAGAATGAAGGAATAGAACAGAATAGAATAAACAGAATAGAACAGAACAATAGAATAGAGAAGGGAAGAATAGAATGGAATAGAATTGAATTACAATATAGAATATGGAGTTACAGAATAGAATAGAATAGAATAGAATAAAGAGAAGAGAAGAGAAAATAGAAGAGATTTTTTTTTTGGCCAAGTGTGATTGAATGCAGAAGGAATTTGTCTTTGGTCCTTGTGCTCTCGGTATACATAAAAGATACATTTGTCAAGAATCATGAAGTACAACACTTAATGATTGTCATAGAGTACAAATAAGCAATATTAATATAAATCTTAAGGATAGTTATAGGAGAGTTGTAGTCATACAGTCATAAGTGGGAGGAGATGGGTGATAGGAATGATGAAAAAAATAATAGTCATGCAGCCTTAGTGAAGTTTGACAGTGGTGAGGGAATTATTTGTTTAGCAGAGTGATGGCGTTCATGCGTAAAACTCCCCACACTGTCCTCCCTGCGCATGCGCACAGGGTTCACTGAAATCTCCGGAATCCAGGTAGGCCCGTTGGTCCATTTTTTCCCTATCCCCAGCGTTCAGGCGGCTTTCTTGAAGCCTGGGGAGAGCGAAAACAGGCGAAAAGGCCGAAAATCAGTTGACATGCACGGTGGAGCGACATAGAGCGATGCCTCGCATGCCCCACAAATACGGCTCTATGTACCACCTGTGGCAACCCTGCCATAGGTTCGCCATCACTGCTCTCTGGCAAGGGATGGGTTTTCCAGTCAGCTCCACAACTGATAGAGCTTTCGGTTAGGAACTGATAGAGAAAAAAGGATGACTATAGTGACTCAGGTAGTCCTCGAGTTTGGAATACAGTGCTACCTCTACTTACAAACTTAATTCGTTCCGTGGCCATGTTCTTAAGTAGAAAAGTTTGTAAGAAAAAGCCATTTTTCCCATAGGAATCAACATAAAAGCTAATAATGTGTGCGATAGGGGAAACCACAGTGCGGGTGGAGGTCCTGTTTCCTCCCAGGAGATTCCTAGAGAGGCCCCACGGAGGCTTCTTCCCGCTTTTTCCGGCCATTTCCTCCCAGGAGATTCCTAGAGAGGCCCCACGGAGGCTTCTCCTAGCCTTTCCTGGCCCTGTTTCCTCCCAGGAGATTCTTAGAGAGGCCCCACGGAGGCTTCTCCCCACCTTTCCCAGCCCTGTTTCCTTCCAGGAGATTCCTAGAGAGGCCCCACGGAGGCTTCTTCCTGCTTTTTCCGGCCATTTCCTCCCAGGAGATTCCTAGAGAGGCCCCACAGAGGCTTCTCCTAGCCTTTCCTGGCCCTGTTTCCTCCCAGGAGATTCTTAGAGAGGCCCCACAGAGGTTTCTCCCCACCTTTCCTTGCCTTGTTTCCTCCCCGGAGATTCCTAGAGAGGCCCCACAAAGGCTTCTCCCCACCTTTTCTGACCCTGTTTCCTCCCAGGAGATTCCTAGAGAAGCCCCACAGAGGCTTCTCCCTGCCTTTTCCGGTTACAGTTTTGGAGGGTCGGATTTGTAAGTGGAAAATGGTTCTTGAGAAGAGGCAAAAAAATCTTGAACACTTGGTTCTTATCTAGAAAAGTTCGTAAGTGGAGGCGTTCTTAGGTGGAGGTACCACTGTATATCCATCCTAAGATAAAATACAGGAAATAGTATAAAGGCAGACGAGATGGATCATGAAGTCTTTTTCTGCTGTCAATCTTCTATGTTTCTATGAGTTATGGCCACAATCCAAAATGTCTGCTGCTAAGCGAGACAGCCGTTAAACGAGTTTTACCCCATTTTTACGACCTTGCTTTGCCACAAAACGACATTGAAAACAAGGACTTACAACCGTTTTTCACACTTACGACCATTGCAACATCCCCATGGGCACGTGGTCAAAATCAGAACACTTGGCGACTCACATTTATGACCATTGTGGGGTCCCCCGGTAGGGGGTGTGTCACGGGATCCCCTTTTGCGACGTAGCCTTCAAAGTCACGGGAGGAAGCCAGATTCACTTAACAAACAGGTATCCACTGCAGGGATTCACTTAACAACGGTGGCCATTTAAGTTGTAAAACGGGGCAAACCTCATTTGACAAATGTCTCACTTAGCAACAGAAATGTCGAGTTCAATTGTGGTCGTAAGTCCAGGGCTACCTGTATAATAAAATCAAGGCAATTAGGAATAAAATAAAATAAAATAAACGCAAAATATGTATCTTTTTTTTGTCTATTGTTGACAGTTGTTCTTGGAGGGTATTGTTAAATGTTAAGGAGCGTGCAGAGTAATCTCTTAGTAGTCAAATATACGCATACACAGAGGAAAAGTGGAGGTTGCAGATATCCAGCTGATAGCTCACAGTTATGAGTAATAATTCAGTAATACAATGCAGATACACTCTATATAAAATATTATTTACTTTGGCAAATATCTTAGTCAAGAACAATCCTAGTCACGCACATTTAAATCAGTCAATAACCCTCAAGGCATATATACTGGTCAAAAAAATAAAGGGAACACTTAAACAATACAATATAACTACAAGTAAATCAAACTTCTGTGAAATCAAACTGTCCACTTAGGAAGCAACACTGATTGACAATCAATTTCACATGCTGTTGTGCACATTCAACTTTGTACAGAACAAAGTATTTAATGAGAATACAGTAAGACCTCACCTATCGCTGGTGTTACGTTCCAGACCCGGCCGCGATAGGTGAAATCCGCGATGGGGAATTTATTGACTGATAGTACTTATTTAAGTATTTATATTGTAATTGTTTGGTAAGTTTTCATTGTTTTAAGTGTTTATAAACCCTTCCCACACAGTATTTATTTTAAATACAGTATTTAAATACAGTATTTACAATTTTAGATATATATATATATTTTTAAAAACCTGCCGATCGAGTTCTGCGGGCTGTTTAAATCTGCCGATTGACTTCCTCAGAAACCAGCGAAGATCCGCGAATTATTTTTCTCATTAATATTTCTTGAAAACCCGCGATGAAGTGAAGCCGCAGTAGGTGAAGCGCGATATAGCGAGGGACTACTGTATTTCATTCATTCAGATCTAGGGTGTGTTCTTTGAGTGTTCCCTTTGGGTTTTTTTTTTTTAACAGTGTACAATACCATAAGCTTACTTGTTCAGCTTACAAATGTACATTAAACCATCATTTGAACACACAGTTCTACACCATGGTCACAAAGACAAACTAACATAGAATAGCAGAGAGGGAGAGGGAGGGGGAGGGGGAGAGGGAGAGAGAGAGACCCTTCTGGCGCCCTCTTATGGCTAATTGCAACACTAGCTCAGCAATAGTGCTCTAATAATTCCATGTAAGTCTACATTGTTGGTAACAATGTACAGTATAAATCAGATAAAATACAGGAAATAGTATAAGGGCAGACTAGATGGACCATGAGGTATTTTTCTGCCATCAATCTTCTATGTTTTTATAATTATTATATTATAATTATAATTATATTTATTAATTTGTATGCTGCCCTTCTCCGAAGACTTATATTATAATTATATAACATATATTATAAATATATTGTAATTATAATATAATTATAATAGAAACATAGAAACATAGAAGTCTGACGGCAGAAAAAGACCTCATGGTCCATCTAGTCTGCCCTTATACTATTTTCTGTATTTTATCTTAGGATGGATCTATGTTTATCCCAGGCATGTTTAAATTCAGTTACTGTGGATTTATCTACCACATCTGCTGGAAGTTTGTTCCAAGGATCTACTACTCTTTCAGTAAAATAATATTTTCTCATGTTGCTTTTGATCTTTCCCCCAATATAAATTATATAATGTAAATTATTATAAAGTAATAATATAAATAATAATAATAATCACACTTCAAAGTGTTGGTAATGACCTATATGGCATCGGACCAGAATACCTCTTCTACCATCTTCTGCCGCATGAATCCCAGTGACCGGTCAGGTCCCACAGAGTTGGCCTTCTCCGGGTCCCATCGACTAAACAATGTCGTCTGGCGGGCCCCAGGGGAAGAGCCTTCTCTGTGGCAGCCCCAGCCCACTGGAATCAACTCCCCCCCAGAGATCAGAACTGTCCCCACCCTCCTTGTCTTTCGTAAATTGCTTAAGACCCACCTGTATTGCCAGGCATGGGGGAATTGAGACATCTCCCCCAGGCTTATATAGTTTTATGTATGGTGTGCTTGTGTTGCATGGTTTTTAAATGATGGGTTTTTAGATGCTTTTTTAAATATTAGATTTGTTACATTGTAATATTGTTATTATTGTTGTTGTGAGCCGCCCTAGTCTCCAGAGAGGGGCGGCATACAAATCTAATAAAATTATTAAAATTATTATTATTATTATTAATAATAATAATAATAATAATAATAATAATAATATGTACTTTGTTACATTGTAATATTGTTATTATTGTTGTTGTGAGCCGCCCCAGTCTCCAGAGAGGGGTGGCATACAAATCTAATAAAATTATTATTATTATTATTAATAATAATAATAATAATAAAAATAATAATAATAATAATAATAATAATAATAATAATAATAATAATAATAATAATAATAATAGAGGCAAGCAAAAAAACAATTACTAATGAATGAAAAGTGGGCTTCAGGCGTGCCAGCAAGCAAAGACGGCCCGCCAACATGAAAAAAATTTCTCCCGGGAGAAAGCTCCAAAGGACCATTTGGCAAAGCGCCCTTGCAAAACCCGTCCCAAAACCCTCGAGGGCATCTAGACGGACCCGCGCCCCTTTCTCCTCCTCCCGTCTGGAATCAGCCCACCGGAGGACTGTACTACACAACTCCACGGGGGTCGAAAGCCGGCCAGGTGGGCTCCCAGCCTGGCCCGCCTCCCACTCCCACGGAACCGCCGGCTAGCAACGACGGACTATCGAGCCCAGCAAAGGACCAGAGGTGGGCGGGAGGGGCGGGGACGGGGGAGCGGCGGACCGAACCATCTCCAAACCCGGGGGGAGTGGCGAGTGGGTGGGTCTCTCTCTCTCTCTCTCTCTTGCCCCAGCCCAACAGCCCCCCCTTTCCTCCTCCTCTTCAGTGGGCCGGTCCGCTGGCAATATATAGGGGCGGGTGGGCGGCCGGCTCGGCCCTAGAACAGACGGAGGCTTTGCAAAGTGGCAGCATGGCGTGGCAGCCTATGGAGATCAACCCGGAGGTGAGCTGGAAATGGGGAGGGGGGGCTTTAATGGGTGGGGGTTTTTTGGGAGGGGAGTCTGGTTAGATGCATTGGTGGTTGGGGGGAGCAGAGGCGTTGCAAGCTACTTGCAATTTTGCAAAAGAGGCTTGCCTTGTCTTGGGTGGGGTTGGGGGTCTCCCAGCCTTTGCAACCCTGGAAGGGTGGGTGGGTGGTCGGTGCAAGCTGCTTGCAATTTTGGGTGGGGGTCTCCCAGCCTTTGCAATCCTGGAAAGAGCGGTGGGGGTGCAATGGATGAGAATTGGGGTGGGAAAGACCCTTCCAGGGGAAGAGAAAATAAGGAGGGGGCTCTCCCTTAAGCCAAGCTGACCTCCCCTTCCTCGCCTGCCTTTTTCTCTCTTTACAGATGCTGAACAAAGTGAGTAGGGGGTCGCCAGAGAGAGAGAGAAAAAGACGCCTTCTTCGTCGGGCTGGGCGTTTCCACCTGGGCTGGCCTTTGCACCTGTGTCGAATCTCTCCTCCCTTTCATTGCAAACGGTGGCGGGGTGGTGGTGTCACCCTTTGGCTGGCCCCCTCCCTTGTCCTGTTGGAAAGAGGGGGGGCCGCGGGGAGTGGGGAGGAAGAAGAAGAAGAGGGAGTGGTGGTGGTCTCGCTTTGAGAGGATGCTCTTCCATTTGCTGGGCGGCAGGGGGCGCCGCGGACCGCGGTTTGTGCTGTGTCACGCCAAAGCTGTAGGGCTGGGTCCAGGAAGGGGAGGGGCTGCTGGGAGGGAGGGAGGGGTGGCATTGCCACACTAGTCTACACCCCTCCCCTCTCCTTACGATGGTGGTGGTCCTGCTTAGCTGTGGGACAAGCCACCGGACCCTTCCCAGCTTCTTCATCAAACGTCTAGAATTGTCAGCATCTTTCCTGCTTCGGGTACCACTCCATCTTTTCTGATGCTCGCAGTGGCCGGGAGCAGCACATCCTATTTCTCCTCCCGGTTGCTGATGCAGACACAATCCTTTATGACGTAACTTCCTATTTGCTCCACATTGCATCTGGGGAAGGGACCTGGTTTTTTTTGGGGGGGGGGTGTTCTCTTTTTAAACTGGGGGTTATTTGGGCTTGGTTCCTTCCCATCCCTACACCAATAGAATAGAATTGGAATAGGAATAGGAATGGAATAGGAATAGTAATTAGAATGGAATAGGAATCAAATTGAAATAGAATGGAATAGGAATAGAATAGTAATTAGAATGGAATAGAATGGAATGGAATAGTAATTAGAATGGAATAGGAATAGAATAGTAATGGAATAGTAATTAGAATGGAATAGGAGTAGAATAGTAATTAGAATGGAATAGGAATAGAATGGAATAGTAATTAGAATGGAATAGGAGTAGAATAGGAATAGTAATTAGAATGGAATAGGAGTAGAATAGGAATAGTAATGGAATAGTAATTTGAATGGAATAGGAGTAGAATAGTAATTAGAATGGAATAGGAGTAGAATAGTAATTAGAATGGAATAGTAATTAGAATGGAATAGGAGTAGAATAGGAATAGTAATGGAATAGTAATTTGAATGGAATAGGAGTATAATAGCAATTAGAATGGAATAGGAGTAGAATAGTAATTAGAATGGAATAGGAATAGAATGGAATAGCAATGGAATAGTAATTAGAATGGAATAGGAATAGAATGGAATAGGAATAGAATGGAATAGGAATTAGAATGGAATAGGAATAGAATAGTGATTAGAATGGAATAGTAATTAGAATGGAATAGGAATAGAATGGAATAGTAATTAGAATGGAATAGGAGTAGAATAGTAATAGTAATGGAATAGTAATTTGAATGGAATAGGAGTAGACTAGTAATTAGAATGGAATAGGAGTAGAATAGTAATTAGAATGGAATAGGAATAGAATGGAATAGTAATTAGAATGGAATAGGAGTAGAATAGGAATAGGAATGGAATAGTAATTTGAATGGAATAGGAGTATAATAGCAATTAGAATGGAATAGGAGTAGAATAGTAATTAGAATCTAATAGGAATAGAATAGGAATAGAATGGAATAGTAATGGAATAGTAATTAGAATGGAATAGGAATAGAATGGAATAGGAATTAGAATGGAATAAGAATAGAATAGTGATTAGAATGGAATAGGAATTAGAATGGAATAGGAATAGGAATAGAATAAGAATGGAGCGGAATAGGAATGTAATAGGAATAATAATCAGAAAGGAATAGGAATGGAATGGAATTGGAATAGAATGGAATAAGAATGGGAAGGGAATAATTGTTTAGTATTGGATTGTTACATGCTGTTTTTTGTCACTGTTGGTAGCCGCCCCGAGTCTGCAGAGAGGGGCGGTATACAAATCCAATAAATAAATAAATAAATAAATAAAATTAGAATGGAATAGGAATTAGAATGGAATAAGAATGGGAATGGAATAGGAATGGAATAGAATGGATTAGGAATGGAATAGGAATAGAATAGAATAGAATAGAATTCTTCTTTGGCCAAGTGTGATTGGACACACAAGGAGTTTGTCTTCTTTCTTCTCAGTTGCTGGTTGGTGGCATGTTCAGACCACCACTCGCCGGCAGTTGTGAGATACATCCAGCATTGTGTGTTCTTCCCTTGGTTGCGTAGATACTCTCTCGCCTAGGAGTTGCCCCAGGCTGGCAATTTGTGGATGTTCTGGGATTGGATGAAGATATTTTGAGCGCTGTGCCAGATCCAGCTTGTGCCCTGCTGCTCCTGTTTCCCCTTACTGCTCAGGTAAGTATTAAAAGCTGTATAAAGGTTAAAAATAACACATGCGCACCTTCCATCTCTATTGCAATAAAATGGCAACTTTACAACTTTGGGACTTCCATTCCCACAATTCCACACTTCAACTCCCACAATTCCTCAGCATGGCTAAGATGAGGAATGCTGGGAGTTGAAGTCCACAAGTCAAAATTGCCAAGGAAGAGAGCCTTGACTTTATTTTATAATCGATGATGCGCTCCTATGGGTAGAGTCAGGAATGCAGAACCGGTAGAAAAATTTTGAATTTTCTTCTGTTTTTCCCTTCTGGGCTCTGGGTAAGTTTTCCCTATCGCAGTAAATGAGGTTGAATGTGTATAATTTTAGAAGAGCTGTGCGTGCGTGCGTGTGTGCACATACACACACAGTTTATATAGTAAGTAATGTATTTTTTTTGTGTGCCTGTGTGTAATATTTATTTATTTATTTATTTAATTATTTATTTATTTATTTATTAGATTTGTATGCCGCCCCTCTCCGTAGACTTGGGGCGGCTCACAACAACAATAAAACAATATACAACAAATCTAATAATTTAAAAGTCACTAAAAACCCCTTATTAAAAAGCAAAAACATACACACAAACATACCATGCATAAACTGTATAGGCCCGGGGGAGATGTCTCAATTCCCCCATGCCTGACGGCAGAGGTGGGTTTTAAGGAGTTTACAAAAGGCAAGGAGGGTGGGGGCAATTCTAATCTCCGGGGGCAGCTGGTTCCAGAGGGTCGGGGCCGCCAAAGAGAAGGCTCTTCCCCTGGCTCCCACTAGACGACATTGTTTAGTCGACGGGACCCGGAGAAGGCCAACTCTGTGGGACCTAACTGGTCGCTGGGATTCGTGCTGCAGAAGGCGGTCCCAGAGATATTCTGGTCCGATGCCATGAAGGGCTTTATAGGTCATAACCAACACTTCGAATTGTGACCGGAAACTGATCGGCAACCAATGCAGACTGCGGAGTGTTGGTGTAACATGAGCATACCTAGGGAAGCCCAGGATTGCTCTTGCAGCTGCATTCTGCACAATCTGAAATTTCCGAACACTCTTCAAAGGTAGCCCCATGTAGAGAGCATTACAGTAGTCAAGCCTCGAGGTGATGAGGGCATGAGTGACTGTGAGCAGTGAGTCCCAGTCCAGATAGGACTGTATGTATGTACACATATATCATATATATATATAGAATTAAATACACTGCTCAAAAAAATAAAGGGAACACTTAAACAACACAATATAACTCCGAGTAAATCAAACTTTTGTGAACTCAAACTGTCCACTTGGAAAACAACACTGATTGGCAATCAATTTCACATGCTTTTGTGCAAATGGAATAGTTGTGCAAATGAAATATTCAATGAGAATATTTCATTCATTCAGATCTAGGATGTGTTATTTGAGTGTCCCCTTTATTTTTTTGAGCAGTACAGTATATTTTAGATGTTTTCAGTAACAGTAAAGAGATAGGGAAATTGTATCTCTTTCAGGCAAGGAGAGGCCAGGCACCCTAACCCAAAAACCCTTGACCAAGTTGGCCACCTTTAAGCCAGTCATGTGACCTTTAAGCCCCTTCCACCTAGTCACATGGCCAGCAAGCCACGCCCCAGTGTGGTAGTAAACATTTTTGCAGCCCTTCACGGTTTATAATCCTTTGCAATACCGTTGGATGTAATTTACTAATCTAAAGAACAGATCTCTCCCCCTGGAGTGGATTTGTACTTTTTATAATGTCCCGCAATGGAATTTGCAAAACTCCCTTGGGGAACTTTTGAGCAAAACAAGTAACTGTGGTTGAACCTAGATGGTAAATTTACTGTAAATATTCTGGAGACCAGGTGCTGCTGGCTTATAATATCCATAGAAATTTGCTTAGAAGCCAGAATTAACAACTATTTGCACCAGAGGTTTCGCATCCAGTGGTACCTCTAAATAAGAATGCCTCTACATATGAACTTTTCTAGATAAGAACTGGGTGTTCAAGACTTTTTTGCCTCTTTTCAAGAACCATTTTCCACTTACAAACCCGAGCCTCCGAAACTGTAACGGGAAAAGGCAGGGAGCAGCCTCTGTGGGGCCTCTCTAGGAATCTCCTGGGAGAAAACAGGGCCTCCACCCTCCCTGTGGTTTCCCCAATCGCACGCATTATTTGCTTTTACATTGATTCCTATGGGAAAAATTGCTTCTTACAAATTTTCTACTTAAGAACCTGGTCACAGAACGAAAGTGGTACATAAGTAGATGTACCACTTTAATTTCAAAAGAAACGCCCTAATTTTTGAGTTGTACATTAAAGCAGTATTTTGGTATTTGGTCCTTGACTTAAAATTGGGACCGAAATTTCTGCTTTTAAACAAGACGTTTTGTCCCGCTTATGACCTGTCACAGCTGTTTAGTGAATTGCAGCCATTGTTAAATGAATAACACCATTGTTAAGTGAATTTGTCTTCCCCCCCCCATTAAGTTTGCTTATTGCAAAAGAGGATGAATGGGACCCAAGCGACATTGCAACGGTCATATATATGAGTTGCTGGCCAAATCTCCAAATTTTTACCATATTATCAGAGGGACGTTTGTGAAAAATTGTTGCAAGTCAGTTAAAAAAAAATATTACAAAAAAGTAAATTTATATACAAATATAGGTAACAAACAAAAATACAGTGATCCCCCGGTTATTGCGTCCCCGACCATTGCGAACAGGCTAATTTGCAATTTTTCAACCCGGAAGTCAAAACACCATGTGCGCATGCGTGCCCTTTTTTCTATGGGCACGCATGCGTAGATGGCACCGGGCAGATCAGCTGCTGGGCGGCTTCCCTGGATCGGAGCCGGCCTGGGGGGGCTTTCCAGCAACCCCCGAGCCCGGGTTGGGGGCTCGGGGGTTGCTGGAAAGCCCCCCCAGGCCGGCTCCGATCGTTTTAAAACAGGCGCGCCGCTTCTCCGCTGACTCCTGGCGAACTTCCCCGCGTTCGGCTTCAGGAGACAGCTCCTTGGCGCTCGTATCCCGCGTGTTTTAAAAGGTTGCAGCCGGCCTGGGGGGCTCGGGGGGGTGCTGGCAAGCCCCCCAGGCCGGCTGCAACCTTTTAAAACATGCGCGCCGCTTCGCAGCTGTCTCCTGAAGCCGAACGCGGAAGTTAGCGTTCGGCTTCAGGAGACAGCTGCGAAGCGGCGCACCTGTTTTAAAACGATCGGAGCCAGCCTGGGGGATCGGAGCCGACCTGGGGGATCGGAGCCGACCTGGGGGGATCGGAGCTGGCCTGGGGGGGCTTTCCCTTTCAGGGCGGGCGAGCGGCGGGCGCGGCAGCAGCGAGGAGTTTGCGTGGGCGGCGGGGAAACCCCAATCTTCGGCTCCTCGCTGCTGGGAAGTAAAAACACCATCTGCGCATGCGCAGATGGTGTTTTTACTTCCGCAGCGCTACTTCGCGAAAACCCGCTTATTGCGGGGGGTCCTGGAACGGAACCCCCGCAATGATCGGGGGATCACTGTATACACACAACTTTAAAAACAAGAGAGATACCCTTGCTCTCTCATTCCTTACGTGCTGTCACTTATACATTTCTAAGTTGTTTGCAGATTTGCATATTGGTATCATACATGCTTTTCCAATTTAGCTCCATTTCTTATGGTAGTAGTAACGGTAACTTAAATTCATAATAAAAAACTTAATTATTTATAAGAGATAAAAATCATTCTAAATCGAATAAATATATCTTACCTAATCTTAGAATGTCTAACATTTAACTAATTCTTGCCTATCTATATTATAGCATATCTAAAAGAAACCCCAACCCTTTCCATTTTCATTCTTATAAGATCTCATTGTGATGTATTTAAACTAATGTTTCCCTTTTTTTCTTGTTGTTTTTTGCAACCAATTGTGTCATTTGTCCCAAATTTTGTAGAAGACTGAGTCTTCTTTCTCTTTTATACGCATAGTTAATCTATTCATTTCTGCCAATTCCATTATTTTGTTTTTAATATATACAAGTCACTTTTTTCCCCCAGTGCTGCCATAACTTCGAACTTCAACAAAGCCAGATTTTGTTAATCATTTAACAAATTACGTTACTCCACGTACAATCACAACTGAGCCCTAAGCAGTATGAAATCTATTTAACCTTCCCTACCAATTCAGAAGTGCATGCTGTCAAGGTTCCAGGTAGCATCCTATGCATTGGCTGCTGATCAGTTTCCGGTCACAATTCAAAGTGTTGGTTATGACCTTTAAAGCCCTACATGGCATTGGACCAGAGTACCTCTGGAACCGCCTGCTACCGCATGAATCCCAGCAACCAATAAGGTCCCACAGAGTTGGCCTTCTCCGGGTCCCAACGACTAAGCAATGTCGTTTGGCGGGCCCCAGGGGAAGAGCCTTCTCTGTGGCGGCCCCAGCCCTCTGGAATCAACTCCCTCCCGGAGATTAGAATTGCCCCCACCCTCACTGTCTTTCGTAAACTACTCAAGATTCAATTATACCGCCAGGCATGGCGGAGTTGAGACACCTTTCCCACAGGCTCTTTTATACTTTGTTTTATGTTTGGTATGAATGTGTTGTTTGGTTTTTTAAATAATGATAGGGTTTTATATGTTTTTTAATATTAGATTTGTTCTAATATAATATTGTTTTTATTATTGTTGTGAGCCGCCCCGAGTCTTCGGAGAGGGGTGGCATACAAATCTATTTTTTTAAATTATTATTATTATTATTATTATTATTATTATTATTATTATTATTATTAAATCAGAATCCAAATCGTAGTACTCCTCAAAGTTCCAATTTATTGCCGGAGCCATCCTGGCACCTACACTTGGAAACCAGTTCCCACCCAGTTGAAAGTTCACATCCCTTGTCCACAAAATTGTCACGTTGCCCACTCAGATTGTGCCAGTCCTCCTTCCGCTTCCACCCAGGTGGGCGGGCAAAGGCTGGCCTTGAACCCATCGAAATAATGCTTCGTGGCTGCATCATGAAAATCACCCCTCCCAAGTTCCCATAAATATCATGCCTTCTATAGATAGTGCGGCAAGCCGTGAATTTATCACCAGGTTCTGCACCGGCTTGACACATGCTTTTTGTCCGCGCTCCACTCGCACACATGCTTTTTCACCCTCTGCGCATGCCCAGAATGCTTCGCGCATGCGCAGAGGGTGAAAAAAAATGGCGACACCCAGGCAGGTGGGCGGAGTCCCACACTGCCGTTTCTACTGGTTTTCCAAACCACCAGCAGCCACCACTACCGGTACACCCGTACTGGTCCAAACTGGTAGCATTTTATCCCGGGCTCCAGCATTTCTGTTAAAGAGACATTAAATGAATTTTGTCTTACATTATGACTTTCTTACCCCTGTTGTTAAGTGAATCACTGCTCTTGGGTAAATCATGACCTGGTTGTTAAGGCGAACCTGATGACATGAATATGTTTAAATTGTAGCATGAGAACTTCAGGAAGAAGCAAATTGACGAGCTGAAAGGTCAAGAAGTTAACTCGGATGTCTACTTTGTGAAGCAAACCGCGAGTAACTCCTGTGGAACCATAGGCCTTATCCATGCAATAGCTAATAATCAAGATAAAATACGATTTGGTGAGTACTGGGGGAGTATTTTCCAATAAATATATATAAATCTTTTTAAGAATTTTTTTTTTATAAACACACAAAACTAAAACAAAAAAACATTTAAAAACATAGGACATACCTGTAGTAGAATTCTAATTGTGCTTATTCTCTATTACATAGCTCAGCGTTTCCCAACCGGTGTGCCGCGGCACACTAGTGTGCCGCGAGACACAGGCAGGTGTGCTGCCAAGCTCCCCGCCCGATCTGCCCCCTCTCCTCCGCCGCCGCCCCCTGCCTTGGGGCGCGACTTCTCTCGCGGCGGCTGCGGCTGCAGCTTCAGCTCCTCGGGACAAAAGCGCTCCCAGCCCTCTCTCGCAGCCCCCTGGCTGGGAGCGCTTTTGCTGCGAGAGAGGGCTTTCTCCATCCGTTTCGGGAATGAACGCCCCGCCCCTCTCTCGCGCGTGCCGCTCCCATTTTCTCTCAGCCCTCCCTGGCTTCACTTCTCAATCCCTCCCTCCTTCCATCTTTCCTTCCCCTCAGCCGTTCTGTCTGGGGGTCTCCCGCTCTTCCCTTCCCCGCCTCCCAGGCTTTGCCTTTGCCACCCCCATCCTTTTTTGGTTGACAAGGAGTCCTTTGCCGCATCCCGCAGTTCGCACTCGGCTCGAGGCCGCTTTCCCTGGCTGCGCTCGGAACCGACAGGGCGCTGCTCTTTCTCTCTCTCACTCTCTCACGTGAGGCGGGGGAAGGGAAAAAAAAGCAAAAAAACCCTTCTTGCAGCGGGCCCACGCTCGTCCCTTCAGCAGCGAGGGAGGGAAGTTAGAGGGCGAGGGAGCGAGCGAGCGCTCTTGTCCTCGGTGCCCTCTGCAGCCTGCCTTCCTTCTTCTTTGCCCCCGCTGAGGGACGGAGAGAAAGATAGAAAGGAAAGAGGGAGGGAGAGATAGAAAGGAAAGAGGGAGGGAGAGATAGAAAGAAAAGAGATAGAAAGGAAAGAGGGAGGGAGGAAAGAGGGAGGGAGAGATAGAAAGGAAAGAGGGAGGGAGGGAGAGATAGAAAGAAAAGAGATAGAAAGGAAAGAGGGAGGGAGGAAAGAGGGAGGGAGAGATAGAAAGGAAAGAGGGAGAGAGAGAAAGGAAAGAGGGAGGGAGAGATAGAAACAAAAGAGGGAGGGAGGGAGAGAGAGAGAGAGAAAGAGAGACATAGCAAGAGAGAGAAAAAAAGAAAGAAAGAGATAGCAAGAGAGAGAGAAAGAGATAGCAAGAGAGAGAGAGAGAGACAAAGAGATAGCAAGAGAGACAGAGAGAGAGAGAAAGAGAAAGAGACATAGCAAGAGAGACAGAAAGAGAGCGAAAGAGAGAGAATGAAAGAGAGATAGCAAGAGAGGCAGAAAGAGAGCAAGGGAGAGAGAAAGACATAGAGGGAAGGAAGGAGGGAGAGAGAAAGAGCAAAAGAGAGAGGAAGAAAGAAAGAAAGAGGGATGGAGAGAGAGAAAGAAGGGAAGGAAGGAAGAGAGAGAAAGAGGGAGTGTTCCCCAGGATTTTGAAAATATGAATAATGTGCCGCGGCTCAAAAAAGGTTGGGAAACACTGACATAGCTAATGTGAGGGTCGCCCAGAAAGTAATGCACCACATTTTTTTCCTTCAACAATTATTTATTGAACACAATGAAACTTACACACAAGAAAGAAGGATGTTTCTTCTACACTCCCTATTTTTCCATGTAATCTCCGTCCCGTTCTATACGAGACACAAGGGCGTCGCCCTTCCTCCAGCAAGACACAAGGGCTTGTATGCTCTGTTGGTACCACTCCTTGTTCTGGTCATGAAGTCATTTCTGCACTGAACCGTCTTCTAATGGCCTCACCCTCTGTGCCCAGCGACTAACCGTACTTCTGTCGACTGCAGGTTCTCCATAAACTGTATACAAATGCTTGTGAATGTTCCCAACAGTTTCTTTCTCTGCAGTAAGAAATTCAATGACGACAGGCTGCTTGTAACATACATCACTTACAGACGACATTTCGAAACACTGCCACAGCTACGCTATCTGTCTGAAGAAACACAAAATTTACACACGCAGTCCTGACAATTCAAATAATGTATATCTAAAGTTTCGCATTCATATCATTACTGTAGGCTGATTAAAAAAAATGTGATGCATTACTTTCTGGGCGACCCTCGTATTTTCATAATATACATCATTTCTATACATTATTCTTATTCTGGTATCTCTTTTTTCATTCCCCTTTCTCACTGAACTTCTGTTTTTACCCTCCAATTTTCTTAACTTTTCTTTGACTGTATATCTTTACTTTTTCCTTTTTTTCCAGCCAGTAGTAAAACCTATCCCAACAACTAAAATATTCAGAATCATAATTGATGTATAGATCTTTACTGGAACCATAATGGATGTATAGATCTTTGTTTAAATTCAGTTACTGTGGATTTATCTACCACGTCTGCTGGAAGTTTGTTCCAAGCATCTACTCCTCTTTCAGTAAAATAATGTTTTCTCATGTTGCCTTTGATCTTTCCCCCAACTAACTTCAGATTGTGTCCCCTTGTTCTTGTGTTCACTTTCCTATTAAAAACACTTCCCTCCTGAACCTTATTTAACCCTTTAACATATTTAAATGTTTCGATCATGTCCCCCCTTTTCCTTCTGTCCTCCAGACTATACAGATTGAGTTCATTAAGTCTTTCCTGATACGTTTTATGCTTAAGACCTTCCACCATTCTTGTAGCCCGTCTTTGGACCCGTTCAGTTTTGTCAATCTCTTTTTGTAGGTGAGGTCTCCAGAACTGAACATATGAAGAATGGTTGCAGGAACTGGGCATGGCTAGTTTAATGAAAAGGAGGACTAGGGGAGACATGATAGCAGCCTTCCAGTATCTCAGGGGCTGCCACAAAGAAGAGGGAGTCATATTCTCCAAAGCACCTGAGGGTAAAACAAGAAGCAGTGGGTGGAAACTAAACAAGGAGAGAAGCCACTTAGAACTAAGGAGAAATTTCCTGATGGTGAGAACAATTCGTGGAACAGCCTGCCACCAGAAGTTGTGAATGCTCCAACACTGGAAGTTTTTAAGAAGGTGTTGGATAACCAAGTAGGTAGCGTAGGGTTTCCTGCCTAAGCAAGGGGTTGGACTAGAAGACCTCCAATGTCCCTTCCAACTCTCTTGTTCTGTATTGTATTGTAATCAGAACTGCAGAAAAAACAATTGCTGCCAACCTGCCTTTCATTGAGGACCTGTATACTGCACGAGTCAAAAAGAGGGTGGGGAAAATATTTACTGACCCCTCACATCCTGGACACAAATTGTTTCAACTCCTACCCTCAAAACGTCGCTGCAGAGCACTGCACACCAAGACAACTAGACACAAGAACAGGTTTTTTTTCCGAACGCCATCACTCTACTAAACAAATAATTCCCTCAACACTGTCAGACTTCCTACTAAATCTGCACTTCTATTCTACTAGTTTTTCTCATCATTCCTATCACCCATTTCCTCCCATGTTGACTGTATGACTGTAACTTGTTGCTTATATCCTAAGATTTTTATTAATATTGCTTCTTCATTGCTTATTTGACCCCTATGACAATCATTAAGTGTTGTACCACATGATTCTTGACAAATATATATTTTATTTTATGTATGTTGAGAGCATATGCACCAAGACAAATTCCTTGTGTGTCCAATCACACTTGGCCAATAAAATTCTATTCTTTATTTATTTATTTTATTTTATTTATTTATTTTGTCCAATACACAATGGGGATTTTAGTGGGTATACATCTATATACACATAGTAAAATACATGATGAAGGTTATAGAGGAGATGCTCATAGTAAAATATATCTAAGAAATAATAGAAAAGAAGATATAGTAATAGAACGTATCAATGAAAGAATAGAAGAAGAGATATAGGAATAGAAGAAAGGAGATATAGGAGAGCAATAGGACAGGGGACGGAAGGCACTCTAGTGCACTTGTACTCTCCCCTTATCTATTCTATTCTATTCTATTCTATTCTATTTCCCCTCCTGGACGCTACCCCTTTTTTAATTGTCACCTTTTATCCAGACAAAGGATCTGCATTGAAAGAATTCCTCACTGCGACTGCTGGACTCTCTCCAGATGAGAGGGCAAAACGTCTTGAGAACAACAAGGTAATGTTTGGGTGACTTGGGTTATTATTTTTTAAATTTTCTACAAGGTGGTTGCAAGGTGCTCGTAGAGGCTTTAAGGGTGTGCTCAGGAACGTGATCCTAACGATGTTTCAACTATCAATATTATTTTACTGAAAGAGTAGTAGATCCTTGGAACAAACTTCCAGCAGACGTGGTTGGTAAATCCACAGTAACCGAATTTAAACATGCCTGGGATAAACATATATCCATCCTAAGATAAAATACAGGAAATAGTATAAGGGCAGACTAGATGGACCATGAGGTCTTTTTCTGCCGTCAGTCTTCTATGTTTCTATGTTTCTAATAGGAACACACAGATTTCATAAACTAGCACTCGCAAAGAATTCAATCACTACTGTAGAAATGGTGTGTCTGTGTGTATAAAGGTAAATGTTCCCCTTGCACATATGTGCTGCTTGTTCCCGACTCTAGGGGGCAGTGCTCATCTTTGTTTCAAAGCCAAAGAGCCAGTGCTGTCCTAAGACATGTCCGTGGTCATGTGGCCAGCATGACCTAAGGCGCACTTTGGTCATGCTGGCCACAAAAATTCTACTTGTATTTTTTAATGTGCTCTCAAACTGCTAGGTTGGCAGAAGCTGGGACAAGTAACGGGAGCTCACTCTGTTACGCGGTGCTTAGGATTCAAACTGCTGACCTTTCTGATCGACAAGCTCGGCGTCTTAGCCACTCAGCCATGCGTCCCTTAAATAGAGATATAGAGATGGATGGATGAATGGATGGATGGATAGATAGATAGATAGATAGATAGATAGATAGATAGATGATACATGATACATGATACATGATAGAGAAAGACAATAGATAATAGATGATACAGATAGATGATACATGATAAAAACAATAGATGATAGACAGACAGACAGATAAATAGATAGTTGTTTTTAATGTTGATGGAGAATATGATTTCCCCAAAACGTCACAAGGACACTCAAAATATTACACAGGAAAAAACCCAAACTCACAACAATCTGGATGGATGGATGGATGGATGGATGGATGGATGGATAGATAGATAGATAGATGATACATGATACATGATAGAGAAAGACAATAGATAATAGATGATACATGATAAAAACAATAGATGATAGACAGACAGACAGATAAATAGATAGTTGTTTTTAATGTTGATGGAGAATATGATTTCTCCAAAATGTCACAAAGACACTCAAAATATTACACAGGGAAAAACCCAAACTCACAACAATCTACATAGATCGATAGATAAGATAGATAGATAGATTGATAGATTGATAGATTGATAGATAGATAGATAGATTCACCTAGATAACGAATTATACTAAAAATGCGAGTTCTAAATATAGTTGTTGATGATGAAATTATAGATATCACAATCAGAACATTTTTTTTACCAAAAAAAACCAGTTACAAGAGGATATGGGCCTATTACATGTGCAGTGACTAAATCGATTGGCATTACATAAAAGCAAACATCTCTTCAATTGGGATTTTACACCTTTGACAATGTCAGCAGGGGCTGATGAAAGCTTAGTATATTAAAAAAAATTTTTTTTAAAGTATATTTAAAAAAATTCAACATTCCAGAGATTGTGATGTCTATCATTTCTTTATACACACACACACACACTAAATATATATATATATGAGAGAAACGCAGAACGCTTATAATTACATGTAGTCCTTGACTTAACGACCACAATTGATCCCAATATTTCTGCTCCTAAGCGAGACAGTCATTGAGTTTTTTCCTGTTTTTTTCTTGTCCCCTTTGTTAACTGAACCACTGCAAATGTTAAATGACTAAGATGGGTTGTTGAGCGAATCTGGTTTCTCCATTTGCTTGGCTGTTCATGTGTCATGATGAACCAGGTAATAGATGTCCAACCTTGGCCTCCTTGAAGACCTGCGGACTTCAACTCCCAGAATTCTCCAGCCAGACATGAATTCTGGGAGTTGAAGTTCAGAGGTCTCAAAATGGCCGACATTGGACACCCCTAATATAGACGGAACAGATTAGGCAGAAATGGGAATAGTGAATTTAGATAAAATCCTCATAATTCTGTTTGACGCTGGAGGTTACCAAACACAACCCACATATTTCTTGATTTCTTTTATCTCTTCGCAGGCCATTCAAGAAGTCCATAATGCGGTAGCTCAAGAGGGCCAATGCCGGGTAAATATTAATTTAATTTATAGGTTTTCAACAATAAAATGGGCCAAGGAAGACTGGGGTTTCAACCCTGAGAGGTTGTAATCAGGCAAGTGCTCCACTTACCATCTGCTACCGGTACGCCCTGTAGCACGCCCAACCCCGTCGGTGTAAGATTTTGCTTCTGTACATGTGCAGCAAGCAAAATTTCACCCAAGGACGCTGTCACACGTGAGATTTCACAGATTTTCAGCTACAGTGGCACCTCTACTTATGAACTTAACTCGTTCCGTGACCAGGTTCTTAAGTAGAAACATTTGTAAGAAGAAGCAATTTTTCCCATAGGAATCAATGTAAAAGCAAATAATGCGTGTGATTGGGGAAACCACAGGGAGGGCAGAGGCCCTGTTTCCTCCCAGGAGATTCCTAGAGAGGCCCCACGGAGGCTTCTCCCTGCCTTTTCTGGCCCGGTTTCCTCCCAGGAGATTCCTAGAGAGGCCCCACGGAGGCTTCTCCCTGCCTTTTCCGGCCTTCTTTCCTCCCAGGAGATTCCTAGAGAGGCCCCACGGAGGCTTCTCCCTGCCTTTTCCAGCCTTCTTTCCTCCCAGGAGATTCCTACAGAGGCTCCACGGAGGCTTCTCCCTGCCTTTTCCGGCTTTGTTTCCTGCCAGGAGATTCCTAGAGAGGCCCACGGAGGCTTCTCCATGCCTTTTCCAGCTTTGTTTCCTGCCAGGAGATTCCTAGAGAGGCCCCACGGAGGCTTCTCCCTGCCTTTTCCAGCTTTGTTTCCTGCCAGGAGATTCCTAGAGAGGCCCCACGGAGGCTTCTCCCTGCCTTTTCCGGCCTTCTTTCCTCCCAGGAGATTCCTACAGAGGCTCCACGGAGGCTTCTCCCTGCCTTTTCCGGCTTTGTTTCCTGCCAGGAGATTCCTAGAGAGGCCCACGGAGGCTTCTCCCTGCCTTTTCCAGCTTTGTTTCCTGCCAGGAGATTCCTAGAGAGGCCCCACGGAGGCTTCTCCCTGCCTTTTCCAGCTTTGTTTCCTGCCAGGAGATTCCTAGAGAGGCCCACGGAGGCTTCTTCCTGACTTTTCTGGTTACAGTTTTGGAGCCTCGGGTTTGTAAGTGAAAAATGGTTCTTGAGAAGAGGCAAAAAAAATCTTGAACACCCGGTTCTTATCTAGAAAAGTTCGTAAGTAGAGGCGTTTGTAGGTAGAGCTACAACTGTATTTCTTTGCTTCCGTGCGCGCGCAGAAGCAAGGAAGCACCAAAAAGCAGCAAAATCGTGCATCCAAGAGCATCCTTGCGTGAGATTTCTCTTGCGCATGCACAGAAGCGAAATCTCATGCATGTATGCATCGGGGCCCCGGAAATGCTTGTGCATCTACATTTCCACCTCCAGAGCTCTGATCCCAGCCGTAGGAGCTGCAACCCACTACTGGTTATTGTTCTGTCTTGGTCACTCCGGAAGCTATGACCAACCCAAAAAGATAAGCCAGACACACCGGTAGAATTCAAATACAGTTTTATAATGTTAAAGAGAAATGAAGCTAACAGAAAATGTCCTTACAAAGCAGGAAAACACTGGAACTCCAAATATATACACGAAGGCAATTGTCCATACATCAACATAGTATTTTTGCTGCCAAGACGAGGCTGTAGATAACAGACATACACCTCCCACGGTTCTTCAAGACTGCTGGGCCACGAGCCAGGAACAGAAATGCCGAGAAAACAATGCAGGTTACAGCAACTCCAAACTGATAACACTCCACATGGCTTCAAGCGTTTGCCTGCCTTATAAACCCTTCCCTGCTAATGAGGACCACACCCAAGCCCTGGTGTTCCTAATTCAATGCTGATAATATTTCTTCAATTGATCCTTCCTTTGATCTAGACGTCTCTGTCGCATGTTAATGACAGCTTGTGCTTCGTCACCTAATGACTCCAAAGACTCCAAGCTACTGGCTGGGGAGAGCCCCTCCCCGGGGCTCCCATGCTGTTCTTCCTCGTCACATTCCTGACTGTACTCTCCCCCGTCCGACTGCCCAGACCCCTCCTCTTCGCTGTCATCCTCCTCCGGGCATGGAGCCAACAGAGACGCAGCTGGTCTTTGATCTGCCTCAGGCTGAACCACAACAGTTATAATAACAAAATTCTGCAAAATATGAATGTTCTTTCTCCGCTTTCTTCCTTTTTATCTTTCTGAGAATTTATTTTGTGGGGGTATCTTGTCCAAAATGCTCATTATGCTTCTGTTCCTTTCTTGGTTTCTATCATCTGGCCAATTTTATTTATTTATTTGGCTTATATGCCGCCCAATCCCCCAGGACTCAGGGTGGCTTTTTTCTTTTGAAGATGTTTCGCTTCTTCTCCAAAGAACCTTCTTCTGCTCTGACTGGAGGACATGGAAGGATTTATACTCCTTGCAGACCGCTGGCCATTTGCATCCTTTTAGAGAATCATGGAAGCTTGGAATAAATCTGCCAAGTGGCCTCAATGACTCTGTAAAAATAAATACAAATGACCAGTGGTCTGCAAGGAATATAAATCCCGCCGTTCCCCACCCTCCAGTCAGAGTTGAAGAACCCTCCGGGATGAGAAAGCAAAATGTCTTCAAAAGAAAAAACAAGAAAGCCCAGTTGCCCCTTGAAAAAAAGCATCTTTGGATGCTAACTTTATATGTCCCTTCCTTGTTCTTGCTAGATTTTTAGGTTCTTCAATTCTCTCTTTTCTCAGGCTGAAGATGATAAGGTCAACTTCCATTTCATTCTATTTGCCAGCGTGGGCGGACACCTCTACGAACTGGGTAAGTTGTGTATATCTGTGTTGGCTTTAAAAAGGCCAAATTTCTCTCTCTCTAGGTCAGTGTTTCCCAACCAGTGTGCCGCGGCACACTAGTGTTCCGCGAGACATGGTCAGGTGTGCTGCGAAGAAGGAAGCTCAGCTTCCGGTCTCGCAACTTTTTGCTAAGGATGCGAAGAGCAAAAAGTTGCGAGACTGGAAACTGAGCTTCTTCGTGCCTTCCAAGTTTTCCAGCAGCTACAGCGCCCCACCTGGATGGCACTGGCACCGACGGCTGCTGCTGGATGTGTTGCTAGACACCGTAGATGCTGGCACTGCGGGGCTGGCACTGGCCTGCTGGCTGGGCCGGGACGGAGGCTCCAGCCCCATGCCCATGCCCACCGCCAGCATGTACGGCGTCTAGCAACACGTCTAGCCACCATCGGTGCCTCCCTTCCAGAGCTCTGCCTCACAGCTGACTGCCCTGCCGCCACCCCATGGCTACTGCCCAATGCTGCTGCTGCGGCGTGGTGTACGAGAAAGAGAGAAAGAGAGATAGCAAGAGAGAGAAAGAGATAGCGAGAGAGAGAGAAAGAGAGAGAGATGGAGAGACAGGGGGAGAGAGAAAGAGAGAGAGAAAGCAAGAAAGAGGGAAAGACAGCAAGAGAGAAAGAGAAACAGCAAAAGAGAGAAAGCAAGCAAGAGAGAGAAAGAGATAGAGAAAGAGAGTGAGAGAAGCAAGAGAGAGAGAGACACAGCAAGAGAGAGAGAAAGTGAGAGAAAGAAAGAGAGAGAAAGAGAGAGAGAGAGAAAGCAAGCAAGAAAGACAGAGAAATGGTTCAAGAATATACACACACAGAGACACACAAGGGGGGGAGGAGGCAATGGGAAAAAAGAGGAGAGTGTCTTAGAGTGTTATTTGATTGATTGATTGATTGATTGATTGATTGGATTTGTATGCCACCCCTCTCCGCAGACTATTTTGTGTCATTTTGGTTGGTAGTGTGCCCCAGGATTTTGTAAATGTAAAAAATGTGCCGCAGCTCAAAAAAGGTTGAAAATCACTGCTCTAGGTAATCACTTTGAATGCAGAACAGTTGTCCATTAGCACAAGTTTTAGGCACCTCTAAATTATTATTATTATTATTATTTGTTAGATTTGTATGCCGCCCCTCTCCGTAGACTCGGGGCAGCTCACAGCAATAATAAAAAACAATGTACCACAAATCTAATATTTTAAAATTTGCTGGCTGAGGAATTCTGGGAGTTGAAGTCCAAATATCTTCAAGTGGCCAAGGTTGGGAAACACTGCTCTAGAGTAAGCCTCCCCCAAAAGTGGACCGAGATAATTCCTCTTAAAACCAGTATTTTACCGCTACTGAAATTACATCTTCTCCAACTTTGCTTGCAGATGGAAGAATGCCATTCCCTGTAAAGCACGGACCTAGTTCGCAGGCCACCATGCTCAAGGTAAGAGTCTTCTAGCTTGTTTTTCAGGTATAAAATTTTCATTTTCTCCACCATAAAATAAAACAATATGTAGTTACAAACACAACAACAATGCTTAAAATCGATCATAATATAAACTTTTCTTTTTACTCACTCAATGGCAGCTCTTATCTCTCATCTAAAAATTTATGTTAATTTTATACAACACTGTCAATTCTTAAAAGTCTAAATAAAAATTCTTTTTCTCCTATATGTGTATGTAGTGAGAGAAAATATTAACTGAAGATAAGCAAATAACTATGTGCATATATAGGATGCCACTGAAACTGAATACGTTTTATACACTGCTCAAAAAAAAATAAAGGGAACACTTAAAAAATAGAATATAACTCCAAGTAAATCAAACTTCTGTGAAATCAAACTGTCCACATAGGAAGCAACACTGATGGACAATCAATTTCATATGCTGTTGTGCATATTCAACTTTCTACAGAACAAAGTATTCAATGAGAGTATTTCATTCAGATCTAGGGTGATTTGAGTGTTCCCTTTATTTTTTTGAGCAGTATATGTTGTTTAAGTTTATATGCTCATTTGTCTGTCTATCTTGTTTTTTTCTTTTTTTTTCTTTATATGTTCTGTCTGTTTAATTTGTTTTTCATTTCTTTCTATTTTTATATGAAGAAACGTAATAAAGATTTTTTTAAAAAAATCTTTTTCTACATCTTACTATAAAAAGTTATATTACATCAATGTAAACATTAATAAAATCTCTTTTATCTAAATTTTAATATTATATCATATAGCTAATAAGAATTTATCTCTATATATATATCTTTAATAAAAGAAAATATTCATGATATATCACTGTTCTGCCGGGCTCTCTGATAGGAGCCTCCCGAAAATTCAAGGGTACAAATTTCAGACACACACACGTTTGAAAATTCAAAACAATGTTCTTTATCACAAAATTCAAAATAAATAAAGCACTCTTTTTGTATTGCAAAGAGCACTCTTCCCAAAACAACTGTGTAGTCTGTCCAATTTCCCTTAAGCAGTCATTAAGTACTTAACTAGCAGCTATGAAGAAACTTCACACCCCTTCTTCTTCCAATGAAGTGAGACACACACACACACACGTTGCTCTGCTTTGGTTTCAAAGGCGTGAAAAAGCCACAAAGTCCAGCAACACAAGATTCCTGATGAACTCCGATCAGATATTCTTCCACAATGGCCAAACCTACATGCTGCTATTTATAGCAGCAGTCCTAATTACTGGAGCCCCACCCAAGCACAGGTGGCCTCCCTTATTTCCTGTAATATGTTCTTATTTGGTCTCTTCTACACATAATTCTGCGCTTGCGTGGGTCCAAAATGTCATCATCTGAATCAAGGGAAGATAAGGGAGATTGACTGTGTGGGCTGTGTGCCAAGCCCTCCTCTGCTGAGTCACTTCCACCTTCTTCGTCCAAGGAAACTAAACTCTGAACTGATTCTGTCGGCAATAACACAGGCCTGTGACATGTTGAAGTTTCCCCTGCATCCACCTCCCCATTTCCTGTGGCAGGAGCTGGGCCAGAGCCAACCACAACATATCACATACTTCATAAAGTTCTATATGTTTAAAGTCTAAACAGTGAGTACATTTTGTGTTATATCATTATATAGTGCTATCGCCAATTCTCATCTTCGCTATCTGGCTTCCTTTTTTTCCTCTTTAGGCATCGGCTGACATCTGCCGGCAATTCACCGAACGGGAGCAAGGAGAAGTCCGCTTTTCTGCTGTGGCCCTATGTAAGGCAGCTTGAAATTTGGCAACTGAGATGACCTCCTCGATCCTCTCACCAGATGTAGTCCCAGCCTTTAGGGCTTTAGCACATATGTTTCAAACATCGAAAAGAAAAGACGAATGTCAGGAGCCAAGCCGGCTATCTTTGGTTTTGAATTTAAGGTGTAGCGCAATCTTGTTTCGTCCCATCCCGTCCCCCCGTTTCCTGGCCCGCAAGCTTCGGTGGTGCCTGTCCTCAAGCCGAAATTCACGCAAAAGTTGTCAGATGTTTTAAAAAAACCTGTCGGTGTTTGTAAACGCTTCCTAGGCTTTTGTGATTCCCGAGTTTTCTTTTCGAGTGGGTGTGACTTCTTGTCCGTCACGAGAATAAATTCCTCCTTGCTAGTCCGAAAAACTCTCCTTGTTATTGCCTGCTAAACCCCCTGATGATGTAGGTTACATTTTTATTATGATCCCATGGCGGTGAATGTATGGCACGCATGCTACAGGTGGTACATGGACCCATCCCAAGGATGAAGCTAATACAGTTAGTCCTTGACTTGTGACAGTTCATTTAGTGACAATGAATAAAGCAGTAGTTCTCAAACTGGGGGTCGGGACCCCTTTGGGGGTCAAACGACCATTTTAGAGGGGTCACCTAAGACCACGGAAAAAGACAAAATTTCCCTAAATCTTCTATTCTGGCACCTTGGAACATATTTTTACATTTACAGTGGGGGTGTCCCTCTGACCTTCCTGCCAATCAGCTTCAAGCTCTGTTGGGAGAATTGGCACTAGACTTATGGTTGGGGGTCACCACAACATGAGGAACTGTATTAAAGGGTCACGGCATTAGAAAGGTTGAGGACCACTGGAATAAAGCAATTTATGACCAGGGTTTTTTTTTTACATTGCAGCATCCCCATGGTCACGTGATCAAAATTCGGATTTGTGGCAACTGACTCATGGGTGTGATTCAATTTTTTTTACTACCGGTTCTATGGGTGTGGCTTGGTGGGCACAGCAGGGGGAAGGATATCCATTTCCTCCAGATCACTTGGGACTCAGGAGGCAAAGAATAGATGGAGGTGGGGCCAGTCAGGGTTAAGGTTAGGGTTTGTTGTTTTTAAATACAGTGGTACCTTTATTTAAGAACTTAATTCATTCCGTGACCAGGTTTTTATAATAAATTTATTGTCATTGTCAAAACAACGAATTGTCATTGGCAACGAAAGTCGTGTGACACCCAGAGACCAGTCCCACCATGCATAAAATTAGAATAGGTAAATTTAAAAATAGAATAAAAAATAGAATAAAAAAATAGAATAAAATGTCCCCCCACTACAAATTCCCCACCCTAAACTACTCAACCATCTACATGACAAACCGAGTAATATTGTCCAATGGTTCACTGATGGTGACCCTTTAGTTTGTTGTTAAGTGCGAGTATAGCTCTGGGATAAAAACTATTCAGGAAACGTGTGGTCCGAGTTCTAGTTGTTCTGTATCTTCTGCCAGAAGGCAACAGTTCAAAGAGTCTTTGAGAATGGTCTGCACCTTCCTAGAACAGCGAGATGTGAAGATGTCATCCAGGGCGGGTAGCTGGAGCCCAAGGATGTTCTGGGCAGTTTTAATAATTCTCTGTAGATCTTTTTTGTTCGCTACAGAGCTGCTCCCATACCAAGCTAGTATGCCTTATGTCAAGACACACTCAATGGTGCTGCGATAGTAGGACAACAGTAGATGCTGAGATAAATTTATCTTCCTGAGCATTCTCAGGAAGTACAGCCTCTTTTGTGCCTTCTTCACAAGCATATTAACATTCATAGTCCATGAGAGGTCCGCCGAGATATAGAAAGGTAAGTAGAAAGCTTTGTAAGTAGAAGCGATTTTTCCCATAGGAATCAATGTAAAAGCAAATAATGCGTGCAAACCCATTAGGAAAGAAATAAAAGCTCGGAATTTGGGTGGGAGGAGGAGGAGGAAGAAGAGGAGGACAGTCGCTGGCGAAGGAAGAAGGGGAGGGGAATCAAAAGAATCCAAAACTTTTAAGGCTTAAAAAAAAAAAGAGGGACTCCGAGGCAGTGAGGAGCATGCGCCTCCCATACACCTGGCGCGAGGCTGCCTCCCATACACTGCGCCAGAGAGAGAAACCCAGGGGGAATGGCAGGAAACTAGCCGGGCCTTCATGCCGCGCTCAAATTTCCTGGGAAATTTTTCCGGGCTCGGGTTCTTAAGTAGAAAATGGTTCTTAAGAAAAGGGGGAAAAATCTCGACCACTAGGGTTGATATTCCTGGAGGCGTCTGTAATATGGCAAATGATTTAGCTTTACTAGATAAGTGGTCAAAGCAATGGAAACTGCAGTTTAATGTTTCCAAATGTAAAATAATGCACTTGGGGAAAAGGAATCCTCAATCTGAGAATTGTATTGGCAGTTGTGTGTTAGCAAAAACTTGAGAGAAGGATTTATGGGTAGTGATTTCTGACAGTCTCAAAATGGGTGAGCAGTGTGGTCGGGCAGTAGGAAAAGCAAGTAGGATGCTTGGCTGCATAGCTAGAGGTATAACAAGCAGGAAGAGGGAGATTATGATCCCGCTATATAGAATGCTGGTGAGACCACATTTGGAATACTGTGTCAGTTCTGGAGACCTCACCTACAAAAAGATATTGACAAAATTGAACGGGTCCAAAGACGGACTACAAGAATGGTGGAAGGTCTTAAGCATAAAACTTATCAGGAAAGACTTAATGAACTCAATCTGTATAGTCTGGAGGACAGAAGGAAAAGGGGGGACATGATCGAAACATTTAAATATGTTAAAGGGTTAAATAAGGTCCGGGAGGGAAGTGTTTTTAATAGGAAAGTGAACACAAGAATAAGGGGACACAATCTGAAGTTAGTTGGGGGAAAGATAAAAAGCAACATGAGAAAATATTATTTTACTGAAAGAGTAGTAGATCTTTGGAACAAACTTCCAGCAGACGTGGTAGATAAATCCACAGTAACTGAATTTAAACATGCCTGGGATAAACATATATCCATCCTAAGATAAAATACAGAAAATAGTATAAGGGCAGACTAGGTGGACCATGAGGTCTTTTTCTGCCGTCAGACTTCTATGTTTCTATGTTTCACCCGGTTCTTCTCTAGAAAAGTTCTTAAGTAGAGGCCTTCTTAGGTAGAGGTACCACTGTACTTTATTTTGCTCACTAGATGGCAGTCGTGAAGTATTTTGCAAAACCTTCTATTGGTTGTGCAGTATTGAGTTGAGCGGCCAGGCACTTTCCGATAAAAAGTTTTTAGTGCCACTATAACTGAACGTTCACTAAATGTATATTTAATATTAAAGATAAAGCATAAAGAAGCTGCAGAATACAGTGTTCCCTCGATTTTCACGCGTTTGAACTTTGCGAAAAGTCTATACCACGTTTTTTCAAAAATATTAATTAAAAAATACTTTACTTTTTTTCCCCTATACCACGTTTCTTCACGCCCCGATGACATCATATGTCATCGCCAAACTTTTGTCCGCCTTTAATAATTTTTTTTAAAATAAACTTTAATAAATAACCCCAGTGAGTATTAATCTAAATGGTTGCTAAGGGAATGGGAAATTGCAATTTAGGGGTTTAAAGTGTTAAGGGAAGGCTTGTGATACTGTTTATAGCCAAAAATAGTGTATTTACTTCTGCATCTCTACTTCGCGGAAATTCGACTTTCGCAGGCGGTCTCAGAAGGCATCCCCCGTGAAAATCAAGGCAACACTGTATTACGAAACATGGGATTTGTTTTGTCAATGGTAAGATAATAGATGTAGACATTACAAGCTGCAGGAATACCACTATGTACAAGCAAATATTATTATTATGTATAGCCTTATTATTTATGTATTTATTTATTAATTTGACTTTTATGCTGCCCCTCTACGAGGACTCGGGGCAGTTTACAACATATAATGGAACAATATATAACATCCTAAATGCAATTAATTTAAATTTATAATCTAACCTCCCCTCCCAAACATAAAAGGACAGTCATTCCCATTTGGTCAACTTACTCTCAACAGATTCATTGGCCAGGGGGCTAGAGTGTAGTGGCCCCAAGCCTGGAGGCATAGGTGAGTCTTCAGACACTTGCAGAAGGCGAGTGAGGGTGAGGGCATTACGAATCTCCAGGGGAAGAGCTGATTCCAGAGGGCTGGGGCCCCCACAGAGAAGGATCTTCCCCTAGGCCACTGTCTAGTTGGCGGGACCTGGAGAAGGCCAACTCTGGGTCCTAATCGGTCGCTGGGACTCATACAGCATTACCATATGGGGTGGACATGTAGAGAGGCGAAAAGAGCATTGGGCAAAAATTAAGACATGGTTGGAAGAAATGAAACAACAACAGGTGGAATTGAAACCAGAAATATTTTTGTTAGGAATCTAACTGGAAATACAGAGTGCATTCCAAAAGTAATGCACTTTTTAAAAAATTAATTGAACAGATTTGCACAAACACTTAAAATTCTTCCTTGGGCCTCTACACATTTTTTTCCAGTGTTGCTCGCTGGGCTGACAATTTGCTTCGCGTTTCTTGTGCTCTCCTTCCTGGGTCACCCCCCACCTCAGGCTGGGTAGCTATGCTGCCAGCGCAGCTTCCACCCAGAGGCCTTCTGCTTCCACCTCAGGCGGGAGGTGGCCACGGGGGGGGCGGGGGGGCTGGAGGGGAGCTGGGCAGGAGAGAGGGAAGCTTGTCCGAGGCCAGGAAGGAGGAAAGAGGAGAGAAGCAAGAAGCGCAGCCAAAGGGGAGCCAAGCCCAGACCAGTAATCCAGGAAGTGATAGCTGCCAATCAACTGGAGCTGTGTACACATCTTCATTTCAGATAGATAGATAGATAGATAGATAGATAGATAGATAGATAGATAGATAGATAGATAGATAGATAGATAGATAGACAGACAGACAGACAGACAGACAGACAGAGACAGACAGACAGACAGACACAGACAGATAGCTAGACAGATAGATGATAGATAGACAGACAGACAGACAGACAGATAGACAGACAAAATAGCTAGACAGATAGATGATAGATAGACAGACAGACAGACAGACAGATAGACAGACAAAATAGATAGACAGATAGATGATAGATAGCTAGATAGACAGACACACAGATAGATAAGAGAGAGAGAGAGAGAGAGAGAGAGAGAGAGAATAGATGATAGAGATAGCTAGATGATAGCTGGTATCTTAAGGTATTGCTGGCCTGTTTCCATAGCAACAGAAAGCACAGCTACTATATAATGCTTGGCTGAAAGAGGCACAGACTAAAGCCCAAAATCTCCTTGTCTCAAAATTCAGGGACTTTTGGGCCTGCATCTTATTTCCACCCAAGTCGAGACCGTCATTAAACCATGTCTGCTGGATGTTTGTTCCAAGCATCTTCTACTCTTTCAGTAAAATAATATTTTCTCACGTTGCTTCTGATCTTTTCCCCAACTAACTTCAGATTGTGCCCCCTTGTTCTTGTGTTCACTTTCCTATTAAAAACAGTTCCCTCCTGAACCTTATTTAACCCTTTGACATATTTAAATGTTTCGATCATGTCCCCCAATTTAATTCTATGTATGTAAGCCATATGTGTACATGCATATTACACCCAGGCACACAAAAATATACATTAGTACTCTATAAACTATATGTGTATGTACACACACACACAAACGCACAGCATTTCTAAAATTATACACATTCAACCTCATTCACAGCGATAGGAAAAACATACCCAGAGCCCAGAAGGGGGGAAAAAGAAAAAAAAATCAAAATTTTACTACTGGTTCTGTGTATTTGACTGTACCCGTAAGAGCACATCACTGGATAGAATCAAGATCACGTGAAGTGTCAATACCACTTTATTTATTTTTTAAAATATATTTTTATTAAATTTTATTACAACAAACAAAAAAATACTTAAAGAAAAAGTGCCCAACACCAATAACACCCCACCACCATTTAGGGGGTTAAATTATTTGCAAGTTTCAATTTCTTCTTTAGCTCCAGTTTACATTTCTTTACATACAAAATGTGATTGGAATTTATTTTTCACATGGTCGTCATAAATTCTACTTAAGATATAATTTTTCACCTTATTCCATCGTGCCATCAGCTTCTCCAATTTATTTTCATCAAAGTTATTTAATCTTTTTTTTTAAAATAAATTTTATTATTAAAATGGAAACATGTACATCGTATAATACAACATATGGTACAATACAAAACATAAAACACACAATACGGAAAAAAGAAAAACAAAGCAAACAAACAAAAACCAAACAGGTAAAAGTATCGGCGAATAAACAGGGGAGTTGTATTGAAAACGAAAATTAGATCCAATTATATTTGCTCATTACCATGTTTCGAATAGTTTATCAAAAATGTTAAATGCCAGAATTGAAATAAACACATTGCAGAGAAGTTAACAAATAATAATAAAATTTCATATTTAAATATATATAAAGTCTCATGTTATTATATAAGATAATAGGTTACTTTATACCAGATTTGTAACAGTTCAAGGTTATATCTAACAATTCAATCTTGTAGCCTGTTGTTCTCGCTTTTGCTTCCTAGCCAATTATAAAAAGGGTCCCAACAATTGTTGAACGTAACCAACGATTCATTTCTAACTAGTAAAGTCAGTTTCGACATTTCTGCACAGTATATTATTTTTTAAATTATTACTTCATTTGGGGGTAGCTCATCATTTTTCCACCACTGCGCATAGGTTAGTCTTGCTGCCGTTGTTAAGTGAATGATTAAGTGTACTTGGGGTTTCGATAGATTTTGTCTGATTATACCCAATAAAAAACATTCAGGAGTTTTGTCTAGTGATAGATTTAATATTTCGTCGATCCAAATTCCAATCTTATTCCAATATAATTTAGCTTTAGTACATTGCCACCATAGGTGGAAATAGGTGCCCAATTCTTGTTGACATTTCCAACAATTTGGTGAGAGTTTGTTATTTAATTTGGTTAGCTTAATTGGGGTAATATGCCATCGGTAAAACATTTTGACCAAGTTTTCTTTATAGGAAGTGGCAATAGTCAATTTATAGTTCCTAGTCCAGAGTATTTGCCATTCCTCCTCTTTAATCTCATTTTTAAGGTCCAGATTCCATTTCTTGACATTAGTTTTTGTGTTAAAGTTATCCAATTCATTGTAATTTAAATAGCAGTAAAAATTTTTGATTAGCTTATCTTGAGGGCCTATACATAGCTTATCTAGCAGGGCATTTTTCCTTATCTCGGATTTTTTTTTGTCTTTGTTAAATTTGGTTTGAATCTGAAGGTATTCCCACCATTCCACTTTTTGACCCAAATTTTCGAGTTCTAGCCTTATTTAATCTTATTTCCATAATTTCGAAGTGGATGTGGTCCACCATGTACTAGTACCAATTCTGGATTGTCCATTTATTGCTATCTTTCCACCCTAATACAACTACTGCTTGAGCGCTTTCCAAAGCTGCTGTTTTGATCTCTTTAAATTCTCGTAATTCCCCATATTTAACTAGTGTTGCTAATTCTTTCGTGATTATCCAATTAATGTTTAGCATATTAATTTCATTCTGTACTTCCTTCCAAAATCAATACCACTTTATAAGGCTTTGGTAAGGCCACACTTGGAATACTGCATTCAGTTTGGGTCCCCACGATGCAAAAAGGATGTTGAGACCCTAGAACAGTGGTCCTCAACCTTTCCAATGCCGCGAGCCCTTAATACAGTTCCTCTTGTTGTGGTGACCCCCCAACCATAAGTCTAGCGCCAATTCTCCCAACAGAGCTTTAAGTTGATTGGCAGGAGGGTCAGAAGGACACCCCCACTGTCAACGCCTGATTGGTCGGATTGTAAAAAGATGTTCCAAGGCGCCAGGATAGAAGCTTTAGTTCCTAACACCATGGGAAATTTGTCTTTTCCCAGGGTCTTAGGCGACCCCTGTGAAATTGTCGTTTGACTCCCCCAAAGGGGTCCCGACCCCTAGGTTGAGAACCACTGCCCTAGAAGGAGTGCAGAGAAGAGCAATGAAGAGGATTAGGGGACTGGAGGCCAAAACATATGAAGAACGGTTGCAGGAACTGGACATAACGAAAAGAAGGGCTAGGGGAGACATGATAACAGTGTTCCAATATCTCTGGGGTTGCGACAAAGAAGAAGGAGTCAAGGCAAGTAGGATGCTTGGCTGCATAGCTAGAGGTACAACAAGCAGGAAGAGGGAGATTGTGATCCCCTTATATAGAGCGCTGGTGAGACCACATTTGGAATACTGTGTTCAGTTCTGGAGACCTCACCTACAAAAAGATATTGACAAAATTGAACGGGTCCAAAGACGGGCTACAAGAATGGTGGAAGGTCTTAAGCATAAAACGTATCTGGAAAGACTTCATGAACTCAATCTGTATAGTCTGGAGGACAGAAGGAAAAGGGGGGACATGATCGAAACATTTAAATGTGTTAAAAGGTTAAATAAGGTTCAGGAGGGAAGTGTTTTTAATAGGAAAGTGAACACAAGAACAAGGGGACACAATCTGAAGTTAGTTGGGGGAAAGATCAAAAGCAACATGAGAAAATATTATTTTACTGAAAGAGTAGTAGATCCTTGGAACAAACTTCCAGCAGACGTGGTTGGTCAATCCACAGTAACTGAATTTAAACATGCCTGGGATAAACATATATCCATTGTAAGATAAAATACAGGAAATAGTATAAGGGCAGACTAGACGGACCATGAGGTCTTTTTCTGCCGTCAGTCTTCTATGTTTCTAAGCTATTCTCCAAAGCGTGGAACAAGAAGCAATGGGTGGAAACTAAACAAGGAGAGAAGCAACTAAGGAGAAATTTCCTGGCAAGTTAGAACAATTAATCAGAGGAACAGCTTGCCTCCAGAAGTTCTGAATGACCCAACACTGGAAGTTTTTAAAGAATATGTTGGATAACCATTGTAGGGTCTCCTGCCCAAGCAGGGGGTTGGACTAGAAGTCCTCCAAGGTCCCTTGTTATTATTATTATCATCAAGTCTTTAAAGTGGCCAAGTTTGAGGACTCCTGCTTTAAGGACTTTGCTTCCTTTCCCCATGTCAAAGAAGTTTTCCTGGCCTTCACCTACTTGTAACTTTTCTGGATTTGGCCTAGTCTTGTTGTATGCAAAGGGAAAAAAATGCCAAATGAAGGATCCTCCCCCTTTTGCTTTCCCAGCCACCAATCACAGCTTTGGTCCCCTCCTGCTGTGGCTGGATCCCTTGAACCGATTGGAGGCTGCCTTGTCACTCCTTGGCCAAACCTTGGCTTCTCCACCTATTGCATTTTTCGAGATCTCAAACAAGGAACCAAAAGAGGATGGGCTGTTTCAAGAGCAAGCCAGAAGAACCAGAAGGTCTAGTATTTAGCATTTAGCGTTTAGACTTATATACCGCTTCGTAGTGCTTTTGCAGCCCCTCTCCAAGCGGTTGTACAGAGTCAGCCTCTTGCCCCCAACAATCTGGGTCCTCATTTGACCCACCTCGGAAGGACGGAAGGCTGAGTCAACCTGGAGCCGGTGGTGGGGTTTGAACCGCCGGACTACAGCTAGCAGCATTCTCCTTTCTAGATCAAGAGTGGTCTAGAATGGTCTTGGTTCTAGACTCAAGAATGGCACCCAGGAAGGGGGCTGGTTAGAGGGCAAGGCAGTAGCTTGGTCACTGCCCAGCCTGGAGCAAAATATGTAAAAAAAAAAACCAGATAAAAAGTTCAAAATGTAAGATGAGGTTGTAGGGTGGGGAATTTGTAGTGGGGGGACATTTTATTATATTTTTTATTCTATTTTTATTTTATTTTTAAATTTACCTATTCTGATTTTATGTATGGTGGGACTGGTCTCTGGGTGTCACACGGCGTTTGTTGCCAATGACAATTTGTTGTTTTTTGACAATGACAATAAAGAATTTATTTATTATTATGAGCCATTTCAGCTGCAAAGAAGCTGTTCTGTTTTGGGAAGGACCCGTTGGGTCAGAGGTCTTCAAATTTATTTTATTCTTTTATTTTATTAATCTTACTTTTATTTTATTTATTTATTTATTCATTTGTCCAATGCACAAATACATAGAAAGAAAAATAGACATGTAGTAATACAGTATATATAAGGGTAAAGTGAACTTAGAGGAGAGGATATATGAAAGAAAGAAAATATATATGATAAGTGAGAGAAAGGAAAGACAATTGGACAGGGGACGAAAGGCACACCAGTGCACTTATGTACACCCCTTACTGGCCTCTTAGGAACCTGGACAGGTCAATCGTAGAGAGTCTAAGGGAGAAACATTGGGGGTTAGGGGTGGACACAATTGAGTCCGGCAATGAGTTCCACGCTTCGATAACTCGATTGTTGAAATCATATTTTTTACAGTCAAGTTTGGAGCGGTTCGTATTAAGTTTGAATCTGTTGCGTGCTCTTGTGTTGTTGCGGTTGAAGCTGAAGTAGTCATTGACCGGTAGGACGTTGCAGCATATAATCTTGTGGGCAATACTCAAATCGTGTTTTAGGCGCCGTAGTTCTAGGCTTTCTAGGCCCAGGATTGTTAGTCTATTTTCGTAGGATATTCTGCTTCGAGTGGAGGAGTGAACGGCTCTTCTGGTGAAATATCTTTGGACATTTTCAAGGGTGTTGATGTCTGAGATGTGGTATGGGTTCCAGACAGATGAGCAGTAGTCTAGGATGGGTCTGGCAAAAGATTTGTAGGCTCTTGTGAGTAGTGTGAGATTGCCTGAGCAGAAGCTGCGTAGGATCAGGTTAACAACTCTAGAAGCTTTTTTGGCGATATTGTTGCAGTGGGCTTTAGCACTTAGGTCATTTGATATTAGTATTCCAAGGTCTTTTACTGAGTGGAGTTGGCTGTGAGATTTTGTTTATTCAGTTTATATATGAGGTTTGGATTCTTTTTGCCGATGTGGAGGGTAGAGCATTTGTTGGTTGATATTTGAAGTTGTTTATATGCCATGGCAACTTTAAGGGTTATTTATTTATTTATTTAATTTATTTGTCGAAAACATAAGGCAACAGATGTTGGTATAAACATAAACATCAGCAAAGTAAGCACAGATAAATGAGGACAATAGGCCGGTAAGACAGGGACGGTAGGCACAATGGTGCGCTTATGCACGCCCCTTACAGACCTCTTATAAAAAGGGAGAGGTAAACAGTAGATAATTTAAGGTTGAAGATTTTGGGGTTAGGGGAAGAAATAAGGGAGTGAATTCCAGGCATTTATCACTCTGTTGCTGAAGTCGTATTTTCTGCAGTCAAGTTTGGAGCGATTTACATTTAGATTGTATCTATTATGTGCTCTTGTGTTGTTGTTGTCGGAGGTGAAGTAGTCACTAACAGGAAGGACGTTATGGTGTATGATCTTATGAACAACAGTTAAATCAGTTCGGAGGCGACGTAGTTGTAGATTGTCTAGCCGTAGTAGTTGAAGTCTGGAGGAGTAAGGTAGTTTGTTTGGAGAGGAGCAGTGATGGACTCTTCTTGTGAAGTGTTTCTGGACTCTCTTGATTGTGTCAATGTCGGTTAAGCAATGTGGGTTTTCATACAGGTCCGGAAAAGGTGGGAAGAAGCCTCCGTGGGGCCTCTCTAGGAATCTCCTGGGAGGAAACAGGACCGGAAAAGACGGGGAGAAGCCTCCGTGGGGCCTCTCTAGGAATCTCCTGGGAGGAAACAGGACCGGAAAAGACGGGGAGAAGCCTCCGTGGGGCCTCTCTAGGAATCTCCTGGGAGGAAACAGGGCCGGAAAAGACGGGGAGAAGCCTCCATGGGGCCTCTCTAGGAATCTCCTGGGAGGAAACAGGGCCGGAAAAGGTGGGAAGAAGCCTCCGTGGGGCCTCTCTAGGAATCTCCTGGGAGGAAACAGGGCCGGAAAAGACGGGGAGAAGCCTCCGTGGGGCCTCTCTAGGAATCTCCTGGGAGGAAACAGGGCCGGAAAAGGTGGGGAGAAGCCTCCGTTGGGCCTCTCTAGGAATCTCCTGGGAGGAAACAGGGCCTCCACCCGCCCTGTGGTTTCACTAATCGCACACATTATTTGCTTTAACATTGATTCCCATGGGAAACATTGCTTCTTCTTACAAACTTTTCTATTTAAGAACCTGGCCACGGAACAATTTTTTTTCCTATTCTGTTCTATTCTATTCTGTAAATGAGCGCATAGCGTACCGTTAGTAGCTAGTAACAGCAATCCACCCCGGTCTGTCTTATGAGACCTTATAAAGTCACCTGGTCCATGCTGAAGATGTAGATATTAGACTTTTCTGGTAAGAAGAATGAGCTAGAAAAAACCGAACCAGCGAATACCGTTTCTCTATAAACGAAATAAATCCGAATGCTTTTGCTCTTTTAAAACAGTGAGGAAAGGGACCCTTCCTCCTGCTTGGGGGGGTGGTGGTTTTTTTCCTTCTAGCCTTTCTAATTCCTACCCACTCCCCTTCTTCTTTTTGGCAGTTCAGAGAATTGAAGAGAGGACTCACCGACACCGCGAAGATAGCCCTTCTACCTCCCATCACAGGAGGAGCTCGAGTAAAACCTCCCGAGAGAAGTTGAGAGGAAAAGGTAGCCAGACCAATCCTTGAATACAGCTCATCTGTCTGGGACCCGCCCCTCATTTTGGACATTAACAATCTAGAAAATGTCAAGAGATACTTTACCAGAAGATCCCTCCACTCCTCCACCCTACGCAACTAGACTTATAATCCTAGGTTTAGAAAGCTTAGAACTACGTCACCTCTAAGCATAGCCCATAAAATCATCTGCTACAATGTCCTTCCTGTCAACGACTACTCCATCTTCAACCACAACAACACACGAACACACAACAGATACAAACCTAATGTAAACCGCTCCAAACTCGACTGCAGGAAATATGATTTTAGTAACCGAGTAGTTGATGCATGGAACTCACTACCAAACTCTGTACTATCATCTCCTAACCCCCAAAACTTTACCTTTAGGTTCTCCACTGTTGACCTGATTCCTAAAAGGTCAGCAAGGAGCGTGCATATGTTCACCAGCGTGCCTTCCGTCCCCTGTCCTAATGTTTCTTTTATTTTTTTACTAGCATCATGTATATGAATATTATTATATCTAATGTTTCTTCTTATTTTTTCCTTGCTACTACCCTGTTTCCCCGAAAATAAGTCACCCCCGAAAGTAAGACATGAGAGATGTTTCATTTCGCAATATTCCCGAACAGAACATATATAACACTACTGTCCATAAATTGCATCGCAAAACGCTGCATCAATCAGATTTAAAACACATCCAATACACATCGAACATGCAGCTGCGTTTTTGGATGCGTTTTTGCTGCAGCAGGATACAGGATACAATTCATTGGAAAAAAATAAGACATCCCCTGAAAATAAGACGTAGCACATCTTTGGGAGCGACAATATAAGACGCTGTCTTATTTTCGGGGAAACACGGTAGTATCATGTATATGAATATTATTATATCTTTACATCCCTCCAATATGTACTTGACAAAACAAATAAATAAAATAAATTAATTAATTAATAGCATTAGCAATAGCACTTAGCCATTACCCTAGCTCAGCTCCAATGTGCATGTGTGTGCCAGCCAGCTGACTTTCGGCCTGCCCGGAGATTCTGGGAGGGCATTTTCGGCTTCCGGAGAGTCTCCGGGGAAATAGGGGAGGGCATTTTTGTCTCTGGAGCCTGGGAAGAGTGAAAAACGGCCTTACCGGGCCCACCAGAGTTTGGGAAATGGGCTGTTTGAGACCTCCAGGGAGTGGGGGAGACCATTCCCGCCATTTCCAGGCATTGAATTATGGGTGTGGGCACTTGCGCATGGGCGATAGCACATAGGTATATCACTGACCTATGACCTCAAGCAACCTCCAGCAATGCTGGTGCGCTTGGTTCCGTTGGACGCCCGAATTATTCCTAGACCCTCAACAGGAAACCTGTCTTTCCCACTTTATTCGCATTTGTTTATACGTGCGTGTCCTCCCATAATTTCTCCCTTCTTCGCAGCGCCTGGGACCGTTACGAAGAAGCGGCAGATACCCAAAATAATTCTCACACCGCCTTCAAATGAAGATTTGGCGTTCAACGAGGACCGGTGAGTACCGCCCACCATGCCTGAGACAAGGGAGATGTTCCGGTTCCGGCAACACTGGCTCTTTCCAGGACTTGATGGAAAGATCAGGTCCCTCTCGATTCCAGTTAAATCTCTTTTAAATTATAATTTAAAAGATTTTTTTTACTAGAAGATGAATTGTATTCCACATTTGGAATGCTGTGTTCAGTTCTGGAGACCTCACCTACAAAAAGAGATGGATAAAATTGAACGGGTCCAAAGACGGGCTACAAAAATGGTGGAAGGTCTTAAGCATAAAACTTACCAGGAAAGACTCAATGAACTCAATCTGTAGAGTCTGGAGGACAGAAGGGAAAGGGGGGACACGATCGAAACATTTAAATATGTTAAAGGGTTCAATAAGGTTTCAGGAGGAAAGTGTTTTTAATAGGAAAGTGAACACAAGTACAAGGGGGCACAATCTGAGGTTAGTTGGGGGAAAGAGCAGAAGCAACGTGAGAAAATATTATTTGACTGAAAGAGTCATAGATGCTTGGAACAAACGTCCAGCAGACCTGATTGGTAAATCCACAGGAACTGAATTTAAACATGCCTGGGATAAACATAGATCCCATCCTAAGATAAAATACATTTTCCTCTTTCTTTCTTTCTTTCTTTCTTTCTTTCTTTCTTTCTTTCTTTCTTCCTTCCTTCCTTCCTTCCTTCCTTCCTTCTTTCCTCCCTTTGTATGTTCTGTTTGTTGAAATTCTTTTTCTTTTCTTTCTGTTTATATGTAGAAACTTAATAGTTTAAAAAAAAAAAAAGAATGTCCCATGTGGATTATCAACCTCATTGTCCTGTTATTTCCTTTTGTTATTTTATAATAGAATAGAATAGAATTTTTATTGGCCAAGTGTGATTGGACACACAAGGAATTTGTCTTAGAAACATAGAAACATAGAAGACTGACGGCAGAAAAAGACCCCATGGTCCATCTAGTCTGCCCTTATACTATTTCCTGTATTTTATCTTACAATGGATCTATGTTTATCCCAGGCATGTTTAAATTTGGTTACTGTGGATTTACCAACCACGTCTGCTGGAAGTTTGTTCCAAGTTTGAACATATGCACGCTCCTTGCTGACCTTTTAGGAATCAGGTCAACAGTGGAGAACCTAAAGGTAAAGTTTTGGGGGTTAGGAGATGATAGTACAGAGTTTGGTAGTGAGTTCCATGCATCAACTACTCACTTAATGATTGTCATAGGGGTCAAATAAGCAATGAAGAAGCAATATTAATAAAAATCTTAGGATATAAGCAACAAGTTACAGTCACACAGTCAACATGGGAGGAAATGGGTGAAAGGAATGATGAGAAAAACTAGTAGAATAGAAGTGCAGATTTAGTAGAAAGTCTGACAGTGTTGAGGGAATTATTATAATACTTTATAACCTAATAAAATATATATTTGAATGAGGAAGTTAGGGGCCGCTTATAACTACAGATGTACCTTCTGACCTTAGGCTCTTTTTGTCTTTTTTTTTTTTGCAGTACGTAGTAATATTGACCTTGTCTTCGAAATCATGGGATGTATAGAGAACCACGGAGCTACTCCTTGAGTAACTGAGCCCTGTGCAGAAACTGCTTCGGTGTAGCCCAGCCTGCCTCTTCATGAGGAACGTCACATCTTCATCACTTTTTTTTTTAAAGTTGTCCATCGAGATTCACTTTTATGACTGGCGTTCTTGCACGATGCTACCGAAGCCCGTTGCGGAGACTGGAAAAATAACAACAACCTGTAAATAAATCTAATTAAACACCTGTATAAATTGGAGAGAGGGAAAATTAAAAAACCAAGGGGGAAATGAAATAAAATAAAAACGAATAAAGAAATGGTTTATTTTTTTCCTCGCCTTACTAAATGTTGTAAATTCCTTGAGTTGGCTTAAAAAAAGAAAGAAAAGTGAAGACAAACTTGCCTGCAATGCAATTGAGAGGAAACAGGGATTTCCATCAGGATTTCCACTTTATTCTAAACACATCAGGTTGTCACCATGAGTGATTGATGTCACTCATCCCGGCTCCCTTTAAAAAAACTGATTCTACATTCCCCGCGAACAGGTTAAAATGCTGTCAGGATATTCTAATCGCGGCTAGATAGTATTCAAAAACGTTGGCTAACTCTTCAGATTTATTTATTTTTTAAATAAAATATTCTGAAGCATACATTGAGCAACTTTTAGGATATGGGGCTGACGTGCAGCTCCTGCTCTCCCATCCCCAAGAAATAGTTTATTTAATCCAGCATGCAAAAAACCCAGAAAGATTCACTTTTCATTTATCTTTTTTTTTAAAAAAAAAGTAAAAGGCAAAGGCATTTTTTTTCCTAGTGTTGGAAAATTCACAGCTCTAAAACATACCGTGTTTCCCTGAAAATAAGACCCTGTCTTATATTTTTTTGAACCCTGAAATAAACGCTTGGCCTTATTGCCATGCACTCAAAAGTCCGATTGGGTTTATTATCAGGAAAGGTCTCATTTGGGGAGAAACAAAGTAGGCAGGTAGGTAGGTGGGTAGACAGACAGACAGACAGACAGACAGACAGACAGACAGACAGACAGACAGACATATGTTATATAATAGAGAAAGACAAAAGATGATACATGATAGACAATAGATGATACATGATAAAGACAATAGATGATAGATAGGTAGATAGGTAGATTGTATGATGATAGATGATAGATAGATGGTAGATGATAGATGATACATGATAAAGACAATAGGTGATAGATAGGTAAGTAGATGATACATGATAGACAAAGACAATAGATGATAGATGATATATAGGTGATAGATAATAGATAGGTAGGTAGGTAACTAGATGATACATGATAGACAAAGACAATAGATGGCTGATAGATGATAGATGATAGATACGTGATAGATACAATAGAAAAAGACAATAGATGATAGCTAGATGGTAGGTAGATGGATGATACATGATAGACAAAGACAATAGATGATTGATAGATGATAGATAGATGATATATAAGTGATAGATTGATGGATACAATAGAGAAAGACAATTGATAGATGAAATATAGCTGTTAGATAGATAGATGATAGATAGATAATTATAGATAGATAGATAGATAGACAGACAGATACAATAGAGAAAGACAATAGATGATAGATAGATGATAGGTAGTTAGATGGATGATACATGATAGACAATAGATGACTGATAGATGATAGATAGATGATATATAAGTGATAGATACAATAGAGAAAGAATAGATAGATGATAGATGATATATAGCTGATAGCTAGCTAACTAGCTAGCTAGCTAGCTAGATAATGATAGCTAGATGATAGATAAATAATTATAGATAGATAGACAGACAGAGATACAATAGATGATAGCTAGATGATAGGTAGGTAGGTGATACATGATGGACAAAGACAATAGATGATAGGTCAGTGCGTGTGTGACTGTGTCTGTGTCTCTCTCTCTGTGGAGTGTGTGGGTGTGTCTGTGTGTGTCTGTGTGTAATATGTGTGCAGAGGACACCCACACACCCCAGCCATCCTCCAACCAAGCAGGAGCGAAGCGAGGAAAAGCCCGGCTGCTGGGCGTCGGGAGCGCGCCCGGGAGCCTCGGGGCCGCGCCGGGAGGGCGGAGCCAGCCGGGAGAGGCGCGCCGCGGGTGTGCGCGTGTGCCTCCGCGTGCCCGAAGGCAGCAGGGGCGGCGAGGGGATCCGCTCTGCGCGGCGCTCAGCCTCAGGCGCCGCAGGAGGAGGCGTCGGCAGCGGGGGCCCCCGTCTCCGCCCGCTCCTCCCGCCGCTTGGGACGCTCTGCGGATGGCCAGCCCGGCTCTGCCGCTGCCGCCGCAGCCCCAGCAGCCTCAAGCCCAGCCCGCCCTGGCCGAAGCCCGCCGCTGGATCCAGGTAGGGGGACGAGGCTCTCCGCCCGCTGCCCTCGCCTCTCGAGCTGCGGCATCCTCCGCACCTGCCTTCCCTTCCGTTCCCTTCCCTTTCGCCTTGGCTTTGGATTCCCCCCCTTTTCTACTTCCTTCCCTCCTTCCTTCCTTCCCTCCTTCCCTCCTTCTCCCTCCCTCCCTCTTTCTTTCCTTCCTTCCTTCCCTCCCTCCTTCCTTCCTTCCTTCCCCTTCTCCCTCCCTCCGTCCCTCTTTCTTTCCCTCCTTCCTTCCTTCCCTCCCTCCTTCCTTCCCCTTCTCCCTCCCTCCGTCCCTCTTTCTTTCCTTCCTTCCCTCCCTCCCTCCTTCCTTCCCCTTCTCCCTCCCTCCGTCCCTCTTTCTTTCCTTCCTTCCATCCCTCCTTCCTTCCTTTCTGTTTTCTCCTTCCTTCCCTCCTTCCTTTTTCCTTCCTTCCCTCCCTCCCTCCTTTCCATTTTCTCCTCTTTTTATCCCCCTTGCCTTCCCCCCTTTCCCCTGCTGCTTCCTTTCCCTTCCCTTCCTCTTCCCCTTTCCCTCCCCTGCTTCCCTTCCCCTTCTTTTAAACCTTCCCTTTTCTTCCCCTTCTCCTCCCCCATCATTCTTCCTCTTCCCCTTTCCTTCTCCCCCTTCTCTTCCCCTTTTTCTTCACTTCACCTTTTTCCTTCTCTCTTCCCTCTCCTACTCATCCCTTCCCCTTCCTTTAAACCTTCCCTTTTCTTTCCCTTCTCCTCCCCTTTCACCCTTCCTCTTCCCCTTCCCCTTTCCTTCTTCCCCTTCCCCTTTCCTTTAACCCTTCCCTTCCCCTTCTCCTCCCTTTCCCCTTCCCCTTCCTTTAAACCTTTCCTCCTCTCCCCTTCCCCTCCCCTTCTACTTCCTTTCCTCCTTCCCCTTCTCATTCCTTTAACCCCTTCCCCTTCTCTTCCCCTTTCCCCTTCCCCTCCCCTTCTCCTTCCTTTAAACCTTACCTCCTCTTCCCCTTTCCCTCCCCTTCTACTTCCTTTCCTTCTTCCCCTTCTCATTCCTTTAACCCCTTCCCCTTCCTATAAACCTTTCCTCCTCTTCCCCTTTCCCTCCCCTTCTACTTCCTTTCCTCCTTCCCTTCTCATTCCTTTAACCCCTTCCCCTTCCTATAAACCTTTCCTCCTCTTCCCCTTCCCCTCCCCTTCTACTTCCTTTCCTCCTTCCCCTTCCCATTCCTTTAACCCCTTCCCCTTCCTATAAACCTTTCCTCCTCTTCCCCTTCCCCTCCCCTTCTACTTCCTTTCCTCCTTCCCCTTCCCATTCCTTTAACCCTTCTCCTCTCCTTTCCCCCTCCCCTTCCCCTTCTCCTTCCTTTAAATCTTACCTCCTCTTCCCCTTCCCCTCCCCTTTTACTTCCTTTCCTCCTTCCCCTTCTCATTCCTTTAACCCTTCCCCTTCCCTATCCCTTTCCCCTTCCCCTTCCTTTAAACCTTACCTCCTCTTCCCCTTCCCCTCCCCTTTTACTTCCTTTCCTCCTTCCCCTTCCCATTCCTTTAACCCTTCCCCTTCTCCTCTCCTTTCCCCCTCCCCTTCCCCTTCTCCTTCCTTTAAACCTTACCTCCTCTTCCCCTTCCCCTCCCCTTTTACTTCCTTTCCTCCTTCCCCTTCCCATTCCTTTAACCCCTTCCCCTTCCTATAAACCTTTCCTCCTCTTCCCCTTCCCCTCCCCTTCTACTTCCTTTCCTCCTTCCCCTTCCCATTCCTTTAACCCCTTCCCCTTCCTATAAACCTTTCCTCCTCTTCCCCTTCCCCTCCCCTTCTACTTCCTTTCCTCCTTCCCCTTCCCATTCCTTTAACCCTTCTCCTCTCCTTTCCCCCTCCCCTTCCCCTTCTCCTTCCTTTAAATCTTACCTCCTCTTCCCCTTCCCCTCCCCTTTTACTTCCTTTCCTCCTTCCCCTTCTCATTCCTTTAACCCTTCCCCTTCCCTATCCCTTTCCCCTTCCCCTTCCTTTAAACCTTACCTCCTCTTCCCCTTCCCCTCCCCTTTTACTTCCTTTCCTCCTTCCCCTTCCCATTCCTTTAACCCTTCCCCTTCTCCTCTCCTTTCCCCCTCCCCTTCCCCTTCTCCTTCCTTTAAACCTTACCTCCTCTTCCCCTTCCCCTCCCCTTTTACTTCCTTTCCTCCTTCCCCTTCCCATTCCTTTAACCCTTCCCCTTCCCTATCCCTTTCCCCTTCCCCTTCCTTTAAACCTTACCTCCTCTTCCCCTTCTCCTCCCTTTACCCCTTCCCCTTTCTCTCCCCTTCAACTTCCTTTCCTCCTTCCTTCCTCCCTTCCCTTCCCCTCCTCCTCCTCCTTTTCCCCCTTCCCGTCCCCTTCCCCACTTCACCGTCGCAGCTCTGCCTACCACGGTGCAGAATTACCCCCAAACCACCATCCTTTCCTCCGGTCTGAGCGGTAGAGGAGGCCGCTAGGGAAGCCCCGTCTTGGCTCGAAGCTTTGAATCGGGGATGGCCAGAGATGAGCAGCCTGACGAGGAGGAAGGGTATCTCTCTCCACTTCCCCTGGGCACACGGATTGGAAATTGGGCTATGAGGATGGGGTTGTAGGGCAGGCGTTGGCGGGGTTTTTTTTTTTAAACTTTTAAAATAAAGTTTTATTTATAAACATATATACATGTAACATACAGAACAAAACAAAGACATTTTTGAAAACAGTGTAGCACATCTGTATAACAATTCTTACTCTGCCCAAAATCCATTACACGCCTATTTTTACATATTCTAAACCTGTTTTAAAACAATAATTATACTTTATATAACTCATCTTATATCTGTTTTCCCATTAACCCATTTGTCACCAAGAAATAGCTCTCTCTTGTTATTAATTAAATGTACTTTTGTTACTTTATCCTTTTTTTCCAGCCAGCAATAGAAAGTACCCCAACATTTATAGAGTTTTCGACTCTTAGCTAGAGGTATAACAAGCAGGAAGAGGGAGATTGTGATCCCCTTATATAGAGCGCTGGTGAGACCTCATTTGGAATAGTGTGTTCAGTTCTGGAGACCTCACCTACAAAAAGATATTGACAAAATTGAACGGGTCCAAAGACGGGCTACAAAAATGGTGGAAGGTCTTAAGCATAAAACTTAACAGGAAAGACTTCATGAACTCAATCTGTAGAGTCTGGAGGACAGAAGGGAAAGGAGGGACATGATCGAAACATTTAAATATGTTAAAGGGTTAAATAAGGTTCAGGAGGGAAGTGTTTTTAATAGGAAAGTGAACACAAGAACCAGGGGGGCACAATCTGAAGTTAGTTGGGGGAAAGATCAAAAGCAATGTGAGAAAATATTATTTCACTGAAAGAGTAGTAGATCCTTGGAACAAACTTCCAGCAGTCGTGGTTGGTAAATCCACAGTAACTGAATTTAAACATGCCTGGGATAAACATAGATCCATCCTAAGATAAAATACAGGAAATAGTATAAGAGCAGACTAGATGGACCATGAGGTCTTTTTCTGCAGTCAGACTTCTATGTTTCTATGTTTCTTCCTTATTTTTAATTTGCAATGTTAGTTTGTCCATCTCTGCACATGCTATAATTTTCTCTATTATATCTTCCTCAGACGGCACCGTTTTGTTTTTCCAGTATTGTGCAAATATTAATCTTGCTGCTGTTGTTATGTGCGTTGGCGGGGTTGACGCGGACTAAGAGGTCGGCTAGAATATTTGGGGGCTAAACCCAGCTCCCGCAGTAGGACTTCCCAACCGCCTGCCTGTTCGCTTCCACCTCTCCCTCTCTCGAATTATTCCATTGATAGTAGTAGTAGTAGTTATCGAATGAGTAGAGAAGGAGTAAGAAAGTGGGAAGAAGGGATGAAGGTTGGTGGAGGGGAGCGTTGGGTTAGATCATAGGTGTTGGAAAAGGTGCAAAATAAGATATTGCATACAGTGGTACCTCTACCTAAGAACGCCTCTACTTATGAACTTTTCTAGATAAGAACAGGGGGTTCAAGGGTTTTTTGCCTCTTCTCAAGAACCATTTTCCACTGACAAACCCGAGCCTCCGAAACTGTAACCGGAAAAGGCAGGGAGAAGCCTCCGTGGGGCCTCTCTAGGAATCTCCTGGGAGGAAACAGAGCCGGAAAAGGTGGGGAGAAGCCTCTGTGGGGCCTCTCTAGGAATCTCCTGGGAGGAAACAGGGCCGGAAAAGGCAGGGAGAAGCCTCTGTGGTGCCTCTCTAGGAATCACCTGGGAGGAAACAGGGCCGGAAAAAGTGGGGAGAAGTCTCTGTGGGGCCTCTCTAGGAATCTCCTGGGAGGAAACAGGGCCGGAAAAGGCAGGGGGAAGCCTCAGTGGGGCCTCTCTAGGAATCTCCTGGGAGGAAATAGGGCTGGAAAAGGCAGGGAGAAGCCTCCATGGGGCTTCTCTAGGAATCTCCTGGGAGGAATCAGGGCCGGAAAAGGCGGGGAGAAGCCTCCGGGGGCCTCTCTAGGAATCTCCTGGGAGGAAACAGGGCCTCCACCCTCCCTGTGGTTTCCCCAATCGTACACATTATTTGCTTTTACATTGATTCCTATGGGGAAAATTGCTTCTTCTTCCAAACTTTTCTACTTAAGAAACTGGTCACGGAACGAATTAAGTTTACAACCCTGACCTTGGTTGTTGTCTAAGTCAAAACAAAACCAGATGAGTCACACCTGTTGAAAAGCCTAATCGGCGATAAGAGGGTATCAAAAGCTGTTCAGTAAAAAAACAACAACAGGTGCAAGTGGACAAAATGAAGGGTTTTTTTTTAAAAAAATAATAATTTAGTTTAAAAGCTGCTGGACTATTAATAGGGTAGTGTAAAAACATTGATTTATAGGTAGTGTGTTGCCTTATATCCCTATGTAAATGTATGACTGACAAAAACGGGGTGGATAAAAATAGATGATTAAAAAAAAATTAATTAAAAAAATCAGATAACTTTAAATCAGATTTCCCTCCCCCCCCTTTTTCCCCAAATATTTTTATTGATTTTTAATATTTACATAATACTTTCTATTCCTAACATCCATACATTCACATTCCATTGATATTTTGTTCATCTTTACATTTATGACATTCTATCACTTTTTGTTGATTTGTGTTTCTTTTTTGTATCCAATTGTACCAGTTCATCCAAATAGCATAGTAACCTGAGTCCTTTTGATCGTTCAGCTCCATAGTCAAACGGTCCATTTCTGCACATTCCTAGATTTTCCTCGTCGCTGGGGATCTGTGGATTTTTCGATTTTTTTGCGTAGACTCTTCTTGCAGCTGTTATAATGTGTAACATCAAATATTTAACATCGTTCGCATACAAATTACAGTGGTACCTCGGTTCTCGACCACAATTCATTCCAGAAGTGTGGTCGAGAACCGATTTGGTTGAGTACCAAATTAATTTATCCCATAGGAAATAATGGAAATGGATTTCATTGGTTCCTAGCCCCTGTTGAGTCGCTGGGAACCAATTAAATCTATTTTCTTTATTTCCTATGGGATAAAAAATCTGAGGAGCTCTATAAGCGCTCCAAACTGCAGGAAGGGTGGGGGCGGCTGCAATCCCGGCAGCTTCGGGGGGCTCCTTTCCTCAGTGCTTTGTCTTGTTACCTGTAGGCAGCTGCACCAACTTTCTCCTTCCCGGCGGCGGCTTCCCTTCGAGGAGCAACTGCGCCGGGAACGTCACTTAATGAAGGGAAGCTGCTGGAGCGGCGGCAACTGCTGAGATGGCTCCGGCGGCTTCCCTTCATCACGTGACGTTTCCGGCGCAGTTGCTCCTCAAAGGGAAGCCGCCGCCGTTGCCGCCGCCGGGAAGGAGAAAGTTGGTGCAGCTGCCTACAGGTAACAAGACGAAGCCTTGAGGAAAGGAGCCCCCCGAAGCTGCCGGGATTGCAGCCGCTCCCACCCTTCCTACAGCTTGGAGCGCTTATAGAGCTCCTCAGCCCCCCGAAGCTGCCGGGATTGCAACCACCCCCAGCGGTAACATTTCGGCTAATGAACAAAATTTTCTGTGGCTGTTCGGTATCCAAATTTTTGTTCGGATACCGAAGGAAATTTTTGCTGAAAATTTTGTTCGGTATCCGAAATGTCCGACAACCAAAGCATTCGAGAACCAAGGTACCACTGTACTGATAATGCCTAATACAAAGAACTCTGGGGTACATTCAATTTCTGCATTAGTTATTTCTTGTAACCACTTACATCCAATATTTTTTCGCTTCGGGGAATGACCACCATTGATGGAAGATAAATTTAAATCAGATTCCCCTCCTCCCCATTTTTATCACATTTATTTTAATAAAATGCTTTTGGAGTAAAAATCTAAAGAATGCATTAAGATATGTATTTATTGACGAAATATGAGGCAAATACAACTGTTTTTGTGAAAACAAATTTTTATGTAACTAAATCAATAAAGAGTGTACAGAAGGCGGTTTAAAAACAACAATAATAATAGAGAAGACACTAATAACCAAAAAGAACAATAGTGAATGACGATGATTTCTATTCACCAGAAAATAATTTGCTATTTGACAAGATTATAACTTTCCTTCTCTCATGAGGATATTGACGATATTTTTATGTTATTTGTAATTTTGTAATTGTTCATGGTGGTTTTGTTTGTTTGTTTAGATGTGTATCTTTTTCTTTCTTTTTTTGTGTATTGCAAATATTGCAAATATGTCAATGTATATACTTTTTTGATTATGCTTTTTAAAACAATTTAATAAAAATTACTTTAAAAGATACGTTAATGATTTAATTCAGCATGAAATGCCGCTGAGTTATGTCACATGAGGCTGTATATTCTGCAGTACAGTGATACCTCGTCTTACAAACGCCTCGTCATACAAACTTTTCGAGATACAAACCCGGGGTTTAAGATTTTTTGCCTCTTCTTACAAACTATTTTCACCTTACAAACCCACCGCCGCCTCTGGGATGGCCCACCTCCAGACTTCCGTTGCCAGCGAAGCACCCTTTTTTGTGCTGCTGGGATTCCCCTGAGGCTCCCCTCCATGGGAAACCCCACCTCCAGACTTCCGTTGCCAGTGAAGTGCTCATTTTTGCGATGCTGGGATTCCCCTGCTGGGATTCCCCTGCAGCATCGCAAAAACACAGAAGTCCAGAGGTGGGGTTTCCCATGGAGGGGAGGCTCAGGGGAATCCCAGCAGTGCAAAAATGGGCACGTCGGCTGGCAAAAGGGGTGAATTTTGGCCTTTTCCATTGATTCCTATGGGAAACACTGTTTCGTCTTACAAACTTTTCACCTTAAGAACCTCGTCCCGGAACCAATTAAGTTTGTAAGACAAGGTATCACTGTATTAGGTCTGTTGGTGAGGTCAGAATAAGAGCTCTTTAAAAATTACGATTGAAATCGAGTTGATTTAAACCAAGCCTTTTTACTAGCGATTTGAACCGTGATTTCAATTGCAATTTAAACCAACTTTATTTCAATCAAATCCACCCTGGACAAAAATGGGGAAAAAAAATCTGTTCTTTGCATTAATATCTGATGCTGTTTTAAGACTCTGAAGAGAAAGGCACACACATGTGTTATTACAATTATAGTTTTAAAGCCAGAGAAAGATCAGTTTCCAATCCAAATTAAGCCCTGTCTGCCTTTTTGATCTGTCCTCCGGGAATGACAGAGGACATCAAACTATTTTTCTGTAATTTCTATATATTTTTTTCTTGAGACACATTTTGATGTACAGAAGCAAATTACCCTTCAGTTCCAAGAAAAAAATTATATAATTTAAATCTTGACAGGAATCTTTCATTATTCTCTCAGTCACATTTTTTAAAAAAATATATTCTGAGTTTGTCTTCAAGTATCGTATTTTTCGGAGTATAAGATGCACCTTTTTCCTCCCTAAAAGAGGCTGATAATTTGGGTGCGTCTTATACTCTGAATGTAGCTCCCCATCCAGCTCTAACTAAGTGCTAACAATGTTCCCAGCTCCTACCTTGCAGGCTCTATCATTGTTACTCTCTGCGAAGAATGTTTTCCAAGCCCTAAGTCTTTGCAGAGTTTTTTTCATTGCTCTAACTTGCTCCGAGTAAGTATCTTTCCGGCCCTAACCAGGTGCTAATAGTGTCCCCAGCTCTTATCTTGCAAGCTTTTTTATTGTTACTCTCTGCGAAGAATGTTTTCCAAGCCCTAAGTCTTTGCAGGTTTTTAAAAATTTCTCTGACTTGCTCTGAGCAAGTTTTTTTCCAGCCCTAACCAGGTGCTCACAACGTTCCCAGCTCTTACCTGCTTGCAAGCTCTTTCATTGTTCCTCTCTCCGAAGAATGTTTTCCAAGCCCTGTCTCTGCAGGGTTTTTTCCATTGTTCTACTTGCTCCAAATAAGTTTCTTTCCAGGTTCTAATGATGTTTCCAGCTCTTACTGACTTGCAAGCCCTTTCATGGTTACTCTCTCCAAATAGAGTTTTTTTAAAGCCCTTACCAGGGGATAAAATAATGTTCTGGCTAAGGATGCTAGCCAGATGAATACCTGGTAAGCAGATTCTTTTCCCTATTTTCCTCCCAAAAACCTAAGGTGCGTCTTATACTCCAAAAATACGGTATATTTGAACTAGAGGTATTCCTTGACTTATAACCACAATTGAGCTCCAAAGTTCTGTTGCTAAGTGATAAAGTCATTAAGTGAGGTTAGATCCATTGTACAATGTTTCACCCTTTACTTTCTGGACAAATAGCAGTCTCTTCCTGAAAACCTCAGTTTTTGCAGCAATCACAACTTCTGGTGGCAAGCTGTTCCTCTGGGTAATTGTTCTGTCAGGGATTTTCTCCTTAGTTTTAAGTTGCAAAGCCCATCGAAAAAGGGTGCAAACTTTCCTATTTTCTTAGGGAAATAATATTGCTATATTTGATTTGACATACACACACAGATGATCAATATTTTATTTTACGATGGTGGCAGAAACCAATATTGTGCAATGTTATTATTATTATTTTTTAGGAATGAGACCTATAAATAAAATATTGCCTTTTTTTGGTTTCATTCCGTGACTTTATCGCACCCTCTGCTAAAGATCCTTCCCTTCAAAATTCCTTTTGAGAGCCTGTAAAACGACACCGCGTGGTCCAGGATATTTAGAAGAGTGAAGGATGGAACATTAGACTTAGCTATATTAGTCGTATCTTTATATAGATTTAAATGAGTAACCACGGCAGATGGATTTAGCTTTCGGTGGATGTGTGTGATCTCGCACACACGCAACCTTTGTTTCATTCATTGCCGTCAATTTTAGTTTGCAAAGCACGGCTCTAGATCTTTACTGAACGAGTAGTAGATGCTTGGAACAAACTTCCATCAGACGTGGCTGGTAGATCCACAGGAACTGAATTTAAACATGCCTGGGATAAACATATATCCATCCTAAGATAAAATACAGGAAATAGTAAAAGGGCAGACTAGATGGACCATGAGGTCTTTTTCAGCCGTCAATCTTCTGTTTCTATGTTTAGGTCCCACAGAGTTGGCCTTCTCTGGGTTCCGTCAACTAAACACTGTCGTTTGGCGGGACCCAGGGAAAGAGCCTTCTCTGTGGCGGCCCCGACCCTTTGGAACCAACTCCCCCCAGATATCAGAGTTGCCCCCACCCTCCTAGCCTTTCGTAAGCTCCTTAAAACCCACCTCTGCCGCCAGGCATGGGGGAATTGATACTTTCCCTCTTCCTAGGCTTATAAAATGTATGCATGGTATGCTAGTATGTATGATTGGTTTCTAAATTGGGGTTTTAAATTAACTTAAATATTAGATTTGTTTACATTGTATTATTATTGCTGTGAGCTGCCCCGAGTCTGCGGAGAGGGGCGGCATACAAATCTGATTAATAAATAAATAAATAAATAAATAAATAAATAAATAAAGTTTATAGCAGTGATGGTGAACCTTTTTTGTTCTTGTACCAAAAGGATGTGTATGTGTGCGTGCGCATGTTCCTACACCCATTCCCCCTGCGCTGCCCTACACAAGTGCATAATCTCCCCCCATCCCCGCGCATACGCACAGACTTCACTGAAGCTTGGGATGGTGAAAGAGACAAACCGGAAGTTTGGAAAAACTGACTTCTGGTTTGCCCATTGTGCTATTTTTCGCACTACAGAGCCTTCAGGGAAGTTCCCCGAAGCCCCGGAGTGCGAAAAACAGCAGAACGGGCAAACAGGAAGTCCGTTTTCCAAACTTCTGTTTTGCCTGTTGGGCTGTTTTTTGCACTCTGGGGCTTCAGTATCCTTTCGCTACCATGCTACTCTTGAAATTTCATCCCTAGTATTTATAGACAAGATCCCCTGGGCTAGCCAGACGGCAGATGGTGGCACCTTCTGGTTTTAACCGGCTTAACTCCACAGAGTGGCAAAGTTGAACTTCTGACTGTAGTAGTGGTTTCCTTTGGTAGAATTACAATAGGGCAACATCATGTTGTGAATCGGAAAGTAGAGACGGAATAGAACCTTACACGTCAAATCATTTTCATTGCCACCTTCATACCTTTATTCATTTTTATCCCACCTTTAAAAATTATTATTATTATTATTATTATTATTATCATTATTATTATTATTATTATTATTACTACTACTACTAGAAACATAGAAGACTGATGGCAGAAAAAGACCTCATGGTCCATCTAGTCTGCCCTTATACTATTTCCTGTATTTTATCTTACAATGGATATATGTTTATATCCAGGCATGTTTAAATTCAGTTACTGTGGATTTACCAACCACGTCTGCTGGACGTTTGTTCCAAGGATCTACTACTCTTTCAGTAAAATAATATTTTCTCATGTTGCTTTTGATCTTTCCGCCAACTAACTTCAGATTGTGTCCCCTTGTTCTTGTGTTCACTTTCCTATTAAAAACACTTCCCTCCTGAACCTTATTTAACCCTTTAACATATTTAAATGTTTCGATCATGTCCCCCCTTTTCCTTCTGTCCTCCAGACTATACAGATTGAGTTCATTAAGTCTTTCCTGATACGTTTTATGCTTAATACCTTCCACCATTCTTATAGCCTGTCTTTGGACCCGTTCAATCTTGTCAATATCTTTTTGTAGGTGAGGTCTCCAGAACTGAACACAGTACTCCAAATGTGGTCTCACCAGCGCTCTATATAAGGGGATCACAATCTCCCTCTTCCTGCTTGTTATACCTCTAGCTATGCCGCCAAGCATCCTACTTGCTTTTCCTACTGCCCGACCACACTGCTCACCCATTTTGAGATTGTCAGAAATCACTACCCCTAAATCCTCTCCTGAAGTTTTTGCTAACACTATCACTATTACTATTACTATTACTATTAACAATGCAACACAGCAAACAAGATCACTCTGCTGGATTTCATACTTCATCACCAGTCGGGCGCTTCCCAAGCACCTAGGACTGCGTGATGTAGCAGCGAATTATGTTTGCCGATCCCAGTAAAGCGACAACTGGCAGGTTGTGATTTTGTCAATGTTTATTGTTTTCAAATGCCTGCTGACGTCTTTTGGCATAGCACCCAATGTGCCGATTACCACTGGGACCACCTATACTGGTTTATGCCAGAGTTGTCGTAGTTTTTCTTGTGGTTTCTCATCAATTTGATGGTCATCTGATATGGTGATATCAATGATCCACACATTATTGTTGTTGTTGTTATTATATTATTATTATTATTATTAATTATTATTATTATTAACAATACAACACAGCAAACGAGATCACTATGCTGGATTTCGTATTTCATCACCAGTCGGGCGCTTCCCAAGCACCTAGGACTGTGTGATGTAGCAACGAATTATGTGTGCCGATCCCAGTAAAGCGGCCTTTTGCAATTGACAGATGGAGATTTTGTCAATTCCGATGGTTTTCAAATGTCCGCTGAGATCCTTTGGCACTGCGCCCAGCGTGCCAAGGACCACTGGGACCACTTTCAGTGGCTTATGCCATAGTTGTTGCAGCTCGATTTTCAGATCTTCGTATTTCGCCAATTTCTCTAGCTGCTTCTCCTCAATTCTGCTGTCTCCTGGGATTGCCATGTCGATGATCTATACTTTCTTTTTCTCCACAATTAGGATGTCTGGTGTATAATGTTTCAAAATTCGGTCAGTCTGAAATTGGAAGTCCCACAGTAGTATTGCTTGCTTGTTTTCGGCCACTTTTTCAGGCTTGTGATCCCACCAGTTCTTTGCCACTGGTAGATGGTAGTTCTGGCACAATTCCCAGTGGATCATCTGTGCCACAGCATCGTGTCTATGCTTGTAGTCAGTCATATCTAATGCACCTTCTTTGTCCCTCCGTTTCCGCATAACACCAACCCTTGAAAATGGGTTGGGTTGACTGAGAGAATGTGACTGGCACAAAATCACCCATTCTTTTCAGCCTTAAGTTGGGACTAGAATTCACCTTCTCCTAGTGCTCAGCCCTAAATCACCCAGCCGGCTTTCATGCTTAAGGTAGGACTAGAATTCCCGGTCTCCTGGTTATTGGCCCAGAGTTATCTGGCCAGTTTTCAAACCTGAGGGGGGGGGACTAGAAATCACCTTCTCCTGGTCGTCAGCTGAAAATCACCCAGCTGGTTTTATGCTTAAGGTAGGACTATAATTCCCAGTCGCCTGGTTATCCAGCCACCTTTGAAGACTAAGATGAAACTAGAACTCACTTTCTCCTGGTGGTTGGCCCAAAATCACTCCGCCAAAAAGAGGACTAGAACTCATCCTAGTGATGGACTCTAAGATACCCAATCAATTTTTAGGTCTATGGTGAGATTAGAATGGTGAGATCAGTCTCCTGGTTTTTAATCATTAATCAGTCTCCTGGTTTCTAATCATTAATCCAGTGGTTCTCAACCTGGGGGTCAGACCCCTTTGGGGGTCGAATGACTGTTTCACAGGGGTCGCCTAAGACCCTGGGAAAAGACAAATTTCCCACGATGCTAGGAACTAAGGATTCTATTCTGGCACCTTGGAACGTATTTTTACAATCCCACCAATCAGGCGTTTACTTCCCTCTGACCTTCTTGCCAATCAGCTTAAAGCTCTGTTGAGAGAATTGGCGCTAGACTTATGGTTGGGGGTCACCACAACATGAGAAACTGTATTAAGGAGTCGCGGCATTCGAAAGGTTGAGAACCACTGCATTAAACCAATCTTGGATGCTACCCAACACCATTATGCCCTCGGGGAGGGGCGGCATATAAATCCAATTAATTAATAAATAATAAATTAATTAATATGTCAATAAGACGTATTTTCATTTTGTGGATGGTGGTATGTTCCCCTTAATCTTTGATGCAGCGTAACCCTACAATAAAGTATAATCTTTGTATGATTTTAATATGAAGTCCGGCCCTGCTTGGTGTAAATTTCCAAAAGAATGTTTTATATCTCTCATCTTAAAAGATTTTCCCAAAGTGTTCCAGTTTTGACGTAGCATTTTTAAAGGACAAATAAATACGGGCCTCTTAATTTAGCTAAGTATGTCACAAAGATTAGACATTTTCTTTTGATTCAGATTAGCTCTTTTAATCATAATTGCCATTGTTCTAATTGTCCTGGGTTATTTTTATACTCTTTTGAATCGCTAAGGGATTGTTTGTTTGGATTTATTTTAATTCGTGTCTTAGACTTTTATTGATTTTGCCCTGGGTCAACCAACGTATGCAATAAACCCCACGTTATTTAGCCCGTTTTAATACAGACCCCAGTCAGCGTATTAAAATAATCCTGAAGTTTGAAATGTTAACATAGCGAGGTTTTTCGTCAAAGATAAAACTGACTTAAATTTGTATATCAGTGTTAAAATATTTAAAAGGAGTGTTTAGGAATGAGGAGATTTTGCACGCAGTGAATTTTTTCGTCAAAGATAAAAACTGATTTAAATTTGTAATCTGTTAAAATATTTTTTAAAAGTTTTTAGGCATGAGGAGACTGCGCGCAGCGAGGTTTTTCGTCAAAGATAAAACTGACTTAAATTTGTATATCAGTGTTAAAATATTTAAAAGGAGTTTTTAGGAATGAGGAGATTGCATGCAGCGAGGTTTTTGTCAAAGATAAAACTGACTTAAATTTGTATGTCAATATTAAAATATTTAAAAGTAGTTTTAGGAATGAGGAGACTTTGCGCGCAGCGAGGTTTTTCGTCAAAGATAAAAACTGATTTAAATTTGTATATCAGTGTTAAAATATTTAAAAGGAGTTTTTAGGAATGAGGAGACTGCATGCAGTGAGGTTTTTCGTCAAAGGTAAAACTGACTTAAATTTGTATATTATTGTTAAAATATTTAAAAGGAGTTTTTAGGAATGAGGAGACTTTGCGCGTAGCGAAGTTTTCTCCTGAATATAAACCTGCATTATTGAAAGAATGACAGGTGTTTCGTTTCAAGGAATCCTTGCAAAACGGTAGAGAGGGTTCTCACTAGGCGGGGTTGCAACTTACCTCTGCTACCGGTGTGGAAGCGCGCACAGTTCTGGGTGATCGGTGGGCTCCCGATCACCCGGAACTGTGTCGGAACGAGATTTGGCTTCTGCGCATGCGCAGGAAACAAATCTCATGAAAAGACACGCAGGGGTGCAAGATTTCAGTGATTTTTTTCCTTCTGCGCATGCGCAGAAGCAAAAAATTGCCAAAAATCGCTGATATCTCTCGCACCCGCAATGTTTTGCTTACTGCGCCCGCACAGAGCCAAATCTCGCCCTGATGTGCCTGCGTGCCTGCCAGTCATCCAGAGCTGCGCTCACAGCTCCATTTCCGCTACTGGTGCAGTGTTCTCCCCTGTTCCGGGAGCAACCCGATACTGCTTCTAGTCCTCAGTGAGGTGCTTCTGCTGAGCCTCTTTCTTGGTCAAGATCCAATTTGAACTGAGCCAGCTGTTTCACCAACTCTTGCTTGTGGGGGCTGCTTAGCTCCAACAGCTGCTTCCTCTTGGGGCCCTAAGGAACCCCAGGCGGGCAGGGGAGGAATGGCTGGGAGGGGAGGGGCGAGGAGAGGCCAGTGCGGCGCCCCTCAATGTGAGTGACATCGAGTTGGCCTTGTCCACCCAGTCACATGACCACCTAGCCACGCCCACCCAGCCAGTCATTAGGCAGCTCCTATTAGCGGTCCGCGGGATTTGAAATTATGAATTTAGTGGTTCCCTGAGGTCCGAAAGGTTGGTGACCCCTGCTCCAAAGGATGAGCTTCTGTGCAGGAGATAAGTTCTTTTATATCTGCTGCCTTAAAACAGAATTCTCTAGCTGCAACCCTCTCTCTGGAGCTACTTTAATTAGTTACTGAGCGTGGGTGAAGTTTCCAAGGAGAACAGATTTATTTCAGGGTCCGGGGATGAAATCTGACAAGCTAAATTATTGGATAGGCCAAAAACAACAACCCCTAAACCCACCCACAATATTTTCAGCCATGTGTGACCTTTGCAATAAATAAATTTGAAAGTCACCAGTTGGAAAACAGGGTTGCTTTTTTTCAGATTGAAATATCCATATTAAAGCCAGGTCTATTTATTTATTAATTAATTATATTTCTATGCCTCTCTTCTCCTGAGACTCAGGGCAGCTCACAACAGGATAAATACAAAATACGTAAGAAATCTAACATTTAAATACTAAAAACATCAAGTCTAAAATTATATTTAAAATCTAACAAATGTTAGATGTTTGATTTTTTTTACCCTACAATCAGGGATGGGCTACAAACCGGAACGGCAAGAACGCTGTTCCGGTGGCGGAAATGGAGCACTTAGCCCCACTCCATCGCCGTGGATTGTGCATGCGCAACTGGCACAATTCTGGTAAAAATTACCAGGTTTTTTTTGCCCAAATCTCGCTGCCGCAAGGATCGTGCAGAACGCGGCCGCGAGAGCCATCGTGGGGCTTCCTAGATTCGCCCACGTTTCTGCAACACTCCGCGGCCTGCATTGGCTGCCGATCAGTTTCCGGTCACAATTCAAAGTGTTGGTTATGACCTTTAAAGCCGTGCATGGTATTGGACCAGAGTACCTCCGGAACCGCTTGCTACCGCATGAATCCCAGCGACCGATAAGGTCCCACAGAGTTGGTGTTGTCCGGGTCCCGTCAACCAAACAATGTCTTTTGGTGGGCCCCAGGGGAAGAGCCTTCTCTGTGGCAGCCTCGGCCCTCTGGAATCAACTCCCCCCAGAGATTAGGACTGCCCCCACACTCCTTGTCTTTCGTAAATTACTCAAGACCCATCTATACCTCCAGGCATGGGGGAGTTGAGACACCTTTCCCCCCAGGCTTTTTTATATTTTTGTTTGGGTATGTATATGTTGTTTGCTTTTTAAAATATGATAGGGTTTTATGTGCTTTCAAATAAGTAAGTAAGTAAGTAAGTAAGTAAGTAAGTAAGTAAGTAAGTAAGTAAGTAAGTAAGTAAACAAACAAACAAACAAACACTGTGTATGTATGTACACACACACACACACACACACAGCTCTTCTAAAATTATACACATTCAACCTCATTTACTGAGATAGGAAAAACATACCCACAGCCCAGAAGGGGGGGGGGGGGGAAAGAAAAATAAAATCAAAAATTTTCTACCGGTTCTACGTATCTGACCGTACCCTTAGGAGCCCATCACTGGTCCACTTTTGAAATTTATAAATGTATTTTATGCTGTGAAAGCGTGGGCAGCTGCAGGAATTGCAATATTGGTAGGATTGAAATCTGCCCATACGTTTTAGCTGTAAATTCTTGACAATGTGTTCCTTATAAAACCCCAGTCTATTTTATTTTTTTCTAAAGCAGAGGGAGAGAAGAGGACTTTTAAATACATGTCATTAGAACCAGTTTGCTTGCATGGGTCTGCCCGATATGCATTTATAGTGCTTTAATAAATGCTTTGTGCCATATGCTTTGTTTTTAATTATTCTGTTGACCTCTGTGTGAGACGACGGGGTAAAATTAGAACAGCATCGAAGTTGACATGTGCTTGTTGTTTTTACTGTATTCTTACATTACCGTCATTATCATCATCAAAAAGGATCTTACATTATCATCATTATCATAGTCAAAAACATTGCCACAATGTAAAAAAGGATGTTGAGACTCTAGAAAGAGTGCAGAGAAGAGCGACAAAGATGATTAGGGGACTGGAGGCTAAAACATATGAACAACGGTTGCAGGAACTGGGCAGGGCTAGTTTGATGGAAAGAAGGACCAGGGGAGACATGATAGCAGTCTTCCAATATCTCAGGGGTTGCCAGAAAGAAGAGGGAGTCAACTATTCTACAAAGCACCTGAGGGTAGGACAAGAAGCAATGGGTGGAAACGAAACAAGGAGAGAAGCAGCTTAGAACTGAGGATAAAATTCCTGATAGAACAATTAATCTGTGGAACTACTTGCCTCCAGAAGTTATGAATGCTCCAACACTGGAAATTTTAAAGAAGATGTTGGATAACCATTTGTCTGAAGTAGTGCAGGGGTTGAACTAGAAGACCATCAAGGTCCCTTCCAACTCTGTTGTTGCTGTTGTTGTTGTTGTTGTTATCATTATCATTATTATCTCACAGCCTCCTATTTGCCGATGACTCTAAAGTGTGCAATAGGGTTGATATTCCTGGAGGCGTCTGTAATATGGTAAATGATTTAGCTTTACTAGATAAATGGTC